>NC_136527.1:112232650-112260150 GCF_053919585.1 Euprymna scolopes | reverse complement strand
TTTTTCATGTAGCAAAAATGCTTCCGGGAGATCTTTTTAGGATTCTAAAGGTTTGCCTTTTTTTACACTTTTTATTATCTTCGAAAAATGTACACAAATGTAAACAAGCAGTTTACGATTTGAAAGGCATCGTTAAAATGATATTTTTCGCTAGTTCTTTCAACTTTATATTTTTATTTCATCGTCTTCAAGTCCAATGTAAATAAGTTCTTGATGAGCCGTTCCTCTTAAATAATCCAATTTACCAAATGTACACTTCTAACGATTACTATGATATTGTCCATTGACTACTGTACACACTTTAACCCTTATCCTCGAGTGGCCTCTGGGACTTGATAAGTAGTGATTCCTTTATATAAAAAAAAAAATTTCACTACTTTGATGGTGAATCTATAGTCAGTCTGTGCTGATTTTCCTTGCGATATTCGTTTTCAGCATACCTGAACACACTGAGGGTTGGCCCCTTTCATATGCCGCCTGTTTAAACATGGTCGCCAGTGATTTACATTTCAAAATACACGCATTAATAAAACTAGCTCCAAAACTAGTAGTCTGTCTGTCTGTGCTAATTTTCCTTGCGATATTCGTTTTCAGCATACCTGAAAAACTGATGGTTGCCCCCGTTCATATATCACCTGTTCAAACATGGTCGCCAAGGATTTGCATTTCAAAATACACGCATTAATAAAACTAGCTCCCAAAATAAACTCTGTCTGTGTGTGCTAATTTTCCTTGCGATATTCGTTTTCAGCATACCTGAACAAACTGAGGGTTTGCCCCTTTCATATGCCGCCTGTTCAAACATGGTCGCCAGTGATTTACATTTCAAAATATACGTATTAGTATCTCGAAATATACGTATTAGTATCTCGAAAACTATTTGTCTGTGCCTTGCGATAGTCGTTTTCAGCATACCCGAACGATTTTAAAATGGACAGTCCGAATGTTAACGAACCACACACACACAAAAAGACACACACACACACACGTAAACTCAGTGAAAGTGTCTACTATTGATAAGGTAGTTGTAAATTAGATTACTGGCTCTTATGAGTTTTAGTCTAACCATCCTTTACAACTGTGATACAGTAGAACAGTCCGTCTCTGGACAATTAGCAGTGTATCGCATAACTCAATGACAGTGTCGAATGTTGACTAGCTAGTTGTAAGTTAGGTTACTGGCTCTGATGAGTTACACTCTAACAACCCTTAATAACTGTGATACAGCGGAACAGTCCGTTTTTGGACAAGTGGCGGTGATCGCATAACTCATTGAAAGTGCCGAATGTCTATTAGCTAGTTGAAACTTAGATTACTGGCTTTAATGAGTTTCAGTCTAACCACACTTAATAACTTTGATACAGCGGAAGAGTCCGTCTGTTTCGCATAACTCATTGACAGTGTCGCGTGTCGATTAGCTAGTTGTAACTTCGTAGCCGAATGCCCCTTTAAGAAGAGACTTGAAGATAATAATTATTGTTATTTGTATTGTTATTCTTATCGTCCAGCCATGATGCACGTGCAGAAATCCATTTCCAACTCAACTGTGTTAAAAAAAACTTACTTCGAGACAAGAACGCCGACACTCGACTTCGAGACGAGTTTTCCCGGGACAAGTTTTCCGGGCACTGGTATAAGTGCTATGGATTCATCAGAGCACATCTCATTAAAGTACTTGTAAACAGGGATGATGCAACACTGAGGCGATGGGACAGACTTTGGAGATTGGCCTATAGCACGGGGCCTATTAGATTAGATACTCTTTTTGTTTTTGTTTTTGTGCTCAACGATAAAAACCGACTTCTTCATTTGTGTTTGCTTCTCATTTTCGCTTTTGCTCTAATAAGAGTTTCGCTAATGTGAAAAAGAAAACATGTTCGAACGTTTGCTGACATTTATTGGATGTGTTGCTACCAGTATTTTGCTTAATTTTCGAGTTCGGAGCGATTGTTGAGTCTCACAAGATGACTGTAAAATATCAGACACTTCTTTATTGTTCTAACTTAAAATTGTGCGCTACTTTTGTTTGTGTTAAATATACGTTTTAAAATAAGTTAAAACAACATTTTCTTATATATTTATTTGTTCGGTACTTTTTCGTTTTGTTCTTATTGAATGCGAAATATTCGCCGTGGAATTTCCACGGGTCACGATTATTTCGTTTTAATTATCTTAAGTTTCATAGAATAAAAAGTTCAGACACAACTTTGTGGAGCCATTTTTAATCGATTCATTTAACTTCTGTTTGACCCCGGCACCGGCATGTGCAGAGAATGTGTGACAAGCGATTCTTATCTGTGCGTGGGTGCGTGCGTGCGTGCGTGCGTGCGTGTGTGTGTGTGTGTCGGCGTGCGTACGTGCGTATGTGTGTTATCTGCACGTGCCAACGTCAAACGAAGTTTAAATTAAAATTCATTTCGTCGGTTTCAACAAAATTTAAAAAAATAAAAACTTTTTTCCCGACCGGCCGGATTAGGGTTGTGAGGTGTGGTTAGAGTTCATGAAAATAAATGTTAGCAATAAAAACTTTTTAAAACCAAGTTAGAAAAAAAGAAAACAATTTACTTCCCCACGAAATTATCGTATTATTGGAGCTCCCGATTCTTCTTTTTTTTTTTTTTTGGCGATGTAATAAACCATATTTTTGATTAGGGTTGCCTTTATTTTGTCCTCTTTATTTTGGTTTGGTGATTTACATTTCAAAATATACGCATTAATAAAACTAGCTACAAAACTAGTAGTCTGTCTGTCTCTTCTAATTTTCCTTGCGGTATTCGTTTTCACCATACCTGAACAAATTGAGGGTAGGCCCCTTTCATATGACACCTGTTCAAACATGGTCGCCAGTGATTTACAGTTCAAAATACACGCATTAATAAAACTAGCTCCGAAACTATTTGTCTCTGCTAATTTTCCTTGCGATATTCGTTTTCAGCATACCTGAACAAACTGAGGGTTGGCCCCTTCCATATGCCGCCTGTTCAAACATGGTCTCCAGTTATTTACATTTCAAAATACATTTTTGGATATATTACTATTTTTGACATGACAATTAAGTACGTGATATTGTTTTTGTTTAAAACAAAATTTTAAAAAAATAATATAAAAAAACAGGGTCAATTTTTACGATGTGCCCGAGCATATTATAAACACCCCAACCGCCCCATGTTAAGAACGGTTTTCTATGTTGGGGAGGGGGTGTTTATTCCGAAAGCCGTTCTTAACATGGGGTGATTGGGGTGCTTATAATACGCTGGGGCACGTCGTAAAAATTTAATAAAAAATGTTGGCAAACTCAAAAGCAAGTTCGACAACTCTAGAAAGGGTCGCATCAGTATGTTACACCGTCAAATCACGATATAGTTTTAGAACATATAATGAAAAGTATTTGATTAATATTTAATAAAAAATATTTTGAAAATGTTAAATATTTTTTATCTTCTTTTATTACGCACAGCAAAGTTTCACGGTTTTAAAAAAAATATTTTAATATTTTTTTTAAAATGTAATTTGAGGCTAAAAACGTCAAATCACGATATTACGAATTATTAAAGTTTTATCACGATATTATGAATTATTAATGTTTTCAAAGATTTTTTTAAATATTTTTTTAAATACTTTTTTTCAAGTTTTACACTTTACACACAACAAAGTTTCACAGTTTTTTTTTTATTTTGCTTTGTTAAGACCGTAATACACTTTCTGAAAATTGTTTCTTTTTTTCTGTTAAATAAACAGTTATCTATATAATTATAAAACTCAAATGACCTTGTAACGATACAATGTTCCGGTTTACGACATCCGGTTGCGCATGCGCGCATAAACATTAACCCATAACAACGTAAACAAATAAACACAAATCGCTTCTTTTGCAGATTTTGACCTGAAATATTAATGTTATTATTTCGAAATTATTATTTAAACGTAATACAGAAATGAACGATGTAAAAAAAAAAGCAGATATATCAAAATTTGTATTTAACTATAATAAGTATTATGGTATCTGTTCAGTGCACATTTACCGATAAGTATGGCCAACGACTTATAATTCAGTAACTGTATTTTTTTTTTCAAAAATAATCAATTATAATAAACAGAACGACTCATAGAAATCTATCTATATTCTTTTTTCATTTTAATATACTTTCATAGAAATGTTTCTGTTATGTCAAAAAACAAAACATTTTCTTTACGTCACAAGTGTCATAATACATGAATTCCATAGCTAATATAACATACTGACCCAACGGGTCACGGGTAGTCTAGTAAATATATAAAAATGTATATTTTGTTCGTTTACTTTATTTAATCAAATTCGTTCAATATAATTTTCTTTACAAAATAACACATGATTTGACGGTGTAAAATACTGATGTGGTGACCCTTATAGAGTTGTCGAACTTACTTTCGAGTCTGCCGGAAGTGCAAGACTGCCAAAAAGTTTTACCTAAATTAATTTTGATAAAGCATAGAAATAAAAAATACACAATTTTCATAAAATTTTTATTCATGTAAAAATAAAATAAAAACAATGGACATTTATTGGAATGATTTTTTTTTCTGTAAAAACAAAAACAACAAAAATAAATAATAAACAATTTTTTAAAAGAAAGTAAACGTAATTATTGTTCGGAATTTTATTACGTCCACAAAAAAAGGAGGAATAATGCCTGGAAGGATGGTCTTGAGACAACAAAAGAAACACGACCTCCCTCTCCCACTACAAAAAAAAATTGGTAATCCCTGGGAGTAACATGGCATGACAATAATATTGATACTACATTATCACTATTGCCGGCTTTTGTTAAAATTGGCACTTATTTGTTTACAAAGCCATTTGACGGAAGTGACGTCAGACAAATTTAAAGGTACGGATGGCCAACAGGTACTTGTACAGTTTAATCAAGATATTAAAAAAATGAAAATATCGATAAAAAGTCATAGTTTACGTATCCGTTATGGAATAAAGATCTCCCCGCAAAAATTTCACCAAGTAGTTTTTTTTTTTATTTTTTTACGGCTAAAAACAATTTGTTATGATACCGAGCAAAAGGTTCGATTTTTAGGAAGAAAAGCTAGTATTAAAGATGCGGAGGGAGTGTCACTGTTGTGCAGAAGTGCCAAATAATCTTTTATTTATACTTCTATAACAAAATTATAATCTTTATAATAAAAATATGGACAATTCTACACTATTGGGACGAAATTTCGGAAATGGTAATATTGAATTTCACATGAAAACAATGGTATCTATGTATTCCTTGTATTTTTAAAATGATTATATCCAAAAATTACGAAAATCGATACGGTAGAAAATTATTTATTAAAGAAAATAAAATAGAATTTGATGAAAATGATCGTAAGACATAGGAGAGTTCAAATAGGAGGTAATTTTCCATTTCTATTTAAACAAGATGGCGGCAATTTTTCACATGCTAAAACGATTAAAGTTGTTTTTTTTATAATTCAGTAATATTCAGGAACTTAACATTCTAATTAATTAAAATTGACAAAAAAAAAATCAATAGAAACCATTGTTTTTATCTGAAAACTATTTATCGACTAAAAAATTTTGTTCTGATAGTGTAGAAGTGCCAAAATATGCTTATGCAGTTATTTTTTTTTTAATCTTTAAATTTGTCTGACTTCATTTTCGCCGAATGGCTTTGTAAACAAGGGAGTGCCAATCTTAACAAAAGCCCTATTGCCAAACCAAAAAGGAGGAGATAATATCTAGGAGGATGGTCTCGTGACAAGAAAACGGACGCTACTCTATCAACCCCTCATCCGGAACAATACAACCTGATAGTTTTTATCCTACAAGTGTTATTTTAGTATTCGCTGTAGCCATGGTAGTGATACACGGGCAATTACTGATGGTCATTTTAAAAATGGAGAAGTATAATAAACGTGATGGTGAAAAGAAAATAAATGTTGTTGTTTTTTTGCCATTCATCAGGGGAAAACAGAAGATTTTTATTTCTATGGGGTGCGGGTCAACTTGCTTTTAGTGCCTATTTTCCAAAAAAATGTACAGACATCTTTAATTAGTAAAATTAACACAAACAATTGTAAAAAAAAAAAAATGTAGTCAAGTGTGTGTCTGTGTCAATCGGCCTGGTTTTATTTCTTCCAGCCAGGTATGGATTTGTGTCAATCAGCCAGGTTTTATTTCTTCCGGCCAGGTGTGTGTCTGTGTCTATCAGTTGGGTTTTATTTGATCTTGTCAAGTGTCAGGCCCAGTACTCAAAACCTGATATTGAACAAATGCCAGAGAAATTATCTTTCTATACGAATGCTCAAAGACATGACTTGATTTCTTACGCTAAAGTAAATAATAAACATTTTGTCCATTTTTATTGGGGGGGGGGTAATAATATTCTACAGATGATGTGTAAGTAATTTCTGGCTTGAATAAAATTTTAAGGACAAAAGCCAAGTATTTATGGTTCTTCTGTCTTTCAAGGGAACCATTAATATTCTCTGGCGGCCCTGTCATATCAAAGACCCTGAACATTTTTACATACCAAACAGATAACATTGGCATAAACTGTAGGAATTGATGTAAAATTCATTTCCAGCTCCCTGTTTCCCTAACAGTACCAACATACAGAATTTAAATGTAATGTGAACAAACATCTTGCTTCTAAACCCCTATAAATCTGGCCCCTACCACAGTAGTCCCTTATGCTTCAGTGGCAATGTGTCTTGTTTAGAGTAAATAAAAGTTAAAAAATGAAAAAGAAAATGATGTTGAAAGTCAGCAATCCCCTGACAGGCTTATCTTCATTCTCATTTGCGATTTGACATAACCTTTTCGAGCATTCTGATGGGCATTTCAAACAGGAGCGACACAATGAACGCGACGCCATAGGAGATCGTAAGATGACCAATGAAAGCATAGATCTGGAATAAAAAGGAAAAAAAATAAAAGTGATTTTAAGGATTTAAAGTTTTGGTAATTTATTCTGGTTAGGCAAAAATCAAATATCGAAAAAAGAATAATTAAAACAGAGATGACCAACGAAAGCGTAGATGTGGAATAAAAACAAAAAATTAAAAGTGATTTTTAACATACTAAGGATTTAATGTTTTGGTAAATCATTCTGGCTAGGCAGAATCAAATATCCAAGACTTTGGAATTCCATTCCATGTCCCTGCTTCCCCAACTGTACTGGCGTGCAGAAGTTCGAGTGCAACGTGAACCGACATCTTGCTGCCCAAATCCCTACATAGTACCCCAGTAGTTGTTGCCCCTGATAGTAGCCCCCTACATCAAAGTGGCAATGTGCCTTGTTTGGGTTGAAAATGTAATTTAAAAAAAATATGATAAAGATGTATAAAAAGTGAAAACTTACAGTCGTTGCATTTGATAGGTAGAGTGGGGTCATGCTCATCCTCATACCAACCATGATGATAATGGGATGGAGGAGATAAGCACAATACGTTAAACGGTTCATTATGATCCAGAACTTCCAGGAAAGGATGTGGCTGATCATTCCTTAAAAGAAAAAAAAAAAAGATTTGTGTTAAAGCTGCATTTGAATAAAAACTGGCTAGGCAGAATCAAATATCGATTGCATAAGTCCTCCGATACAAATAAATAAAAAGAAATACACTACCAAATAATGTAAAATAAACTTACGTTAAAAGAAAAGAAATTACTTTTTTAGTGTGCGCAAAGGTGGCTGTCTGCATGAAAGAAGGAAGGGAGGAAAAAGGTGAAGACTTGAGAGCGTGAAAGAAAGAGTCCTACTACGTGTTGTGCTGAAGTAAGAGAAAGAGAGAGTCAAATAATGTTCCTTGGCGTGCAAGAAAATCTGTCATCTCAGCTACTGAATTCACTCGGCGAGCGTTAGCCTTGTGACTTGTCTTTCTGCTGGTGTCTGTTGTCTCTCTCTGACGAGAGAAGTTCTTGCTGTTTTATATTTTTTTAGAGGCTCCCAGAAGCTTGCAAGAATAAGTTTTTTAAATCGAGCCCTGATTGGTCAAAAAATCATATTTTTTATGAAGAAACATGCTTTCAACTACGGCCATTTCTCAAACATTCCGGCTTTTTGACCCAAGAGGTGTGGGTGGATGCTGTAATGCCCACGCAAATGAATTTATAAATTTCAATTTGTGTGTGTGCCTTAGAAAAATAAAAAAAAAGAATAGCACCAAAGGCAATGACAATGAATAAAAGCTGGCTAGGCAAAATCAAATATCAGTTTGTGAGATTCATAGCTAGAAAGGAACAAGGATTTGTATTAAACTTAAATATCTTAGGATAAGAAACAATTGAGGAATAAGTATTGTTTTAAAGAAACTGAATGAGGTACTATTTTTAACTTTAAAGAACATTGTGCAACAACAATGAATACAAACTGGCTAAGCAGAATAAAATATCGATTTCAATACGCATTGCTAGTTGAATTTTACTTTGATTTAAATAGTGATACCTAGAAGCGAACAAGGGTTTGTATTAACCTTAGAAGTCTTAAGATAACACATTTGAGGAATAAGTATTTTTTTGAAAGAAACTGAAGGAAGCAGTTTTTGATGCAAAAAACAGTGGGCAACAACAATGAATAAAAACTGGCTAACCAGAATCAAATATCAATCTGTGAGATTTATTTGTTTCTTGGTCATTACTTACCTCCATTGCCTGATGCACAGATGATTATGACCCAGCTTACTGCCATCGCCCAGAGTGGGTGGGATACTACTTCATAGGCTGTATACTGGCTATTTAACCAGGTGAGTGGGTTTTCCTTATTCATTGTGTATTTGATGTATGACAGAAAAAGGCAAGTGCTGACCGCAAAAGTCCATCCACACAATTGGAGGCACTGGAAAAAAATTAAGAAAGAAAATCATTACATATATATATATATATATATATATATATATATATATATATATATATATATATATATATATATATATATGTGTGTGTGTGTGTGTGTGTATGAGCACTTTCATTTGATATTACAGATGTGTTTTTATTTTTTATTTGCAGAAAAGCAACTCTATTTGAGAAAACATGTCTGATACCCTGTTCCATTTGAGTTCACAGAGCCGTTACCCGTACTGGATAAATATGCCACCCAGGGTACCTCATTATCCAAACATGGAAGATATGCTAAGGTAAATAATGCAGTTATTATTTTTTTAATGGAAAAGTAAAAATTGCTGAATAATAGAAATTAAACGAACAAAGATTATCCTAAGGACGAAGAATTGGCTACACTGGCAAAGTCACGTAGAAGGGGCACCCTTAATGGGGAGTTGGGTGGCAAGATATTTGTTCACATAACATGCCTCCTATTTTTATTCCACTCTAATAGATCAGAAGCGGTTTAAAAATTGCATTGTTATGATGACTGAACTTATGCATTTATGACCTGAAAGTTTCACTTCTCTGTTGCAGATATTGACAGTGTGAGACTCTAAGAAAGCAACTTCTGTCATGGATGTGTGTCAACTTTTTGTGTTAAAGATAATAGGAGGCTTTACTCTTTTAATAACCCTCATATGACAAATCATACTCCAGACACTCATGCAGAGCCATCGTTCATTGCTGGCAAAAGTGCATTGAGAATGGTGTTGATCATGTAGAAAAATTAATTTCGGAACACAAAAGTTTGCTTTGACGTTTCTGAATTTTTTTAGATGAGGATTGGTTATTCATATTATTTGGATTCATCGGACTACTGTTCTCATCTTGAGTGTCATTTTCACAACGTTTCGGTCGATGTAACCTTCGACCTTCTTCAGGTGTATCTTGTCAAACTTGGGAATGTTTCTGTCAAACTCGGAAAGTTGGACGGAATTTCAAACAGAACCCTTTATTTACTTCATGGGGGTAACGTGCTCTTGTTCCGTCAGCCATGACTGGATAGAGGTCCTAAGTAATTCGCAATTGTATTTTTCGGTCACCCACACCGAGGATTGAACCTTCAACCTTCCGGAGAAGGTCACTTTTACAATTGATTTTTCCCAAGTACTCTAATCACTATGCCACGGGTCCATGCATAAAGTAAATAAAGGGCTCCGCTCGAAATTCCGTCCAAATTCCCGAAACAGAAGCATTCCTGAGTTCAAAAAGATACATCTGAAGAAGGCCAAAGGTTATATCGACCGAAATGTTGTGAAAATCACACTCAAGATGAGAACAGTGGATCCGATGAATCCAAATAATACATATAACCAATCCTCATCTCAAAAATTCAGAAACGTCAAAGCAAACTTTTTCGGTTCCAAAATTAATTTTTCTACATAGTCAACACCATTCTCAATGCGTTTTCGTCAGCATGAACGATGGCTGTGCATGAGTGTCTGGAGCGTGCTTTGTCATACTAGGGTCATTCCAAAAGTAAAGCCTCCCATGTGTTTTTATTTAAGAAGGTCGAAGGTTACATCAACCGAAACGTTGTGAAAATCACATTCAAGATGAGAAAAGTAGATAAGATGAATCCAAATAATACGAAAACGTTGCTTATTATGATGATACTCCTCCCGTCTTGGTAGTTCTTTAACTTCAATAAAAAATAGGAGGCTTTACTTTAAGAATGACCCTTGTATTTAGAATCGGTACAACAATATCAAATAGTTTTCTCGCTTGTGAAATCAACTTTTTGAAAAATAATAAAATATATATATAGACTGCTTTATCGTGTTGCATCTTATTTTTAGGACCCACCCGATCGGAAGGTTTACAGTTCGGCCCAGGAAAAATTCCCATCAGGTGAGATGATTTACTGTTTTGCATGAAATAAGCCGTAATCGACATTACCTTTACCAGTGACAATATTGTTATTAGTATTTTTTTTTCTTTTTTTTTTTTGAGAGTCATCACATATCAAGCCCCGAAGGCCACTCGAGGATAAGAGTTAATGAATGTAAGGTGGTAGTTTAGTAATGGTTAATGGAGTAAATTGGGTAGAAGTTGATTATTTATGGGGACGGCTGAACAAGAATTTGTTTACATTGGACTTGAAGGCCACCATGTTTTATTCAATCAGGAAACAGGCCAGCAGAAAATTTTCATGATAATTAAATCCTATAGGGCTTCTGGACTCGACATAATCAGATCAAGAGAAAAAAGTAAGTTGTCTTTGATGGCCGTACATCTAAACAACATGGTATTAATGCGGGTGTGCCTCAGGGGTCGATCCTTGGAGTTTTATCAGGTTGACAAGAAAGTTCCTGCAGTTTTTAACTTTTAAATGCAGATGAACATATCGGTTCAAATATAAAATTTTATTGATCGAAATAAGCACGATCAGAATCAACAGACTTTTGCCAACGCAAAACAAGTGTATTTATGCCAGTAACGTAAAAATCTTGCGTTCTGGTGGCGATGAAGTCGCTGAAGGCGTTTTTGATATCGCTTAGGTTTTTGAAGCATTTCTCATGCAGAAAGTTGTCGAGATGCTTGAAAAAGTGGTAGTCGGTAGGGGAGAGATCTAGAGAGTATGGTGGATGAGGTAGAGTTTTGCAGTTGAATTCATTAAACTTCTGCAGGGTCAGTTTAGCAACGTGTGCTCGGGCATTGTCATGGAGGAGAATTGGGCCTTTTCAGTTGACTAATGCTGGGTGTTGTTGTTGAAGTTTCTGATGCATTTCATCCATTTGTTGAGAGTACTTCACCGCCATAATGATTTCACCTGCATTCAAAGAACTGTAATGGATGAGACCGGTCGTGGCAGACCACCAAACAGTCAGCAAGATCTTCTTTTGGTGCAACTCTGGCTCCAAGAAGTGTCGTGGAGCTTCATTGGCATCTAACCACTGAGGTGAGCAGCTCCGGATGTCATAAAGAAGTCACTTTTCATCACAAGTCACAACCCGGTCGAGAAACGAGTTGTTCTTGTTGTGTAAAAGCAGAGAAGCTGACACTTCCTAACTGCGTCTCTTTTGGCTGTGAGGTACCCATTTATCAAGTTTTTGTGTTTTTCCAATCTGTCTCAAGTGCTTGGAAATCGTTGTATGCGTTACGTCTAATTCAGAAGCAATTTCTCGAACAGTTGTGTGTGGATTGGCTTTGACTAAGGCTTTTAATTGATCGTTGTCAGCATCCGATGGCCGACCACTACACTCATCATCTTTAAGACTCCCGTCACTGCAATGACATTTCTTAAACCACCATTGTGCTGTGTGTTCAATAGTGGTTCCTCGGTCAAACACTTCCTTAATATTGTGAGCTGTTTCAGCAGCTTTTTGGCCTGCCTTGCATTGAAATAAGTAAATTGTGTGAATTTGCTTTTTCCCCATCTTGCATTCAACGTACTGAAAAGAAAACATAATTGTTTTTTTTGTTTTTTTTATTACACTTTCACCCCAAACAAGGCACGTTGCCACTTTGATGTAGGGGGCTACTATCGGAGACATAAGCTACAGGAGTACTATGTAGGGAGTTGGGCAGCAAGATGTCGGTTCATGTTACACTTGAACTTCTGCATGTCAGTACAGTTAGGGAAGCAGGAACCCGGAAGGGGATTCCAAAGTCTAGCGGTTCTGGGGAAGAAACTACTGGAGTAGAAGGCTCTTTTACATCTAGGGATCTCTACTGTGAAGGGGTGGGATTTAGCTGTTTGTCGGGGGTATTTACGTAGAGGGGGTACCAGTGCTTGCAGTTCGTCACAGCATTCACCATTAAAATTCTTGTAGAACAGGCAGAGGGATGCAACATTTCGTCGATGGGACAGAGGCTGAAGCTTAGATGACAGTTCAGGACCTATCAGATTGGCGACTCTTTTGAACCTTGTCTAGGAGCGAGAGACTAGTAGCAGATGCACCAGCCCAAATGTGACAACAATACTCCATACATGGGCGAATGGTGGCCTTATAGAGGTACAGGATACTTTTAGGCGTTGGTAGCTTTCTAGCAGGGTAGAGAGAACCTACCTTCTTCGCAGCAGTCCTGCCAATGCTCTCAATGTAATTTTTCCAACTCATATTTCCTGTAAACGTTAGGCCGAGGAGTTTAAAAGATGTACTTTCAGATAAAGAATCATTGGCCATTGCTATTGGTGGTAGAAAA
Organism: Euprymna scolopes; assembly: GCF_053919585.1. NCBI lineage: Eukaryota > Metazoa > Mollusca > Cephalopoda > Sepiida > Sepiolidae > Euprymna > Euprymna scolopes. Next base: position 112,247,123 of record NC_136527.1, on the reverse strand, counting down.
CGTTTCTTGTAATTATTGAAGGAAACAAGATACTACGGCATTTATTCGGTGATTTATTTATTTTTTTTATTTTACCCCAAACAAGGAACAGTGCCACTTTGATGTAGGGTCCTACTATTGGGGACATAAGTTGCAGGGATATTATGTAGCGAGCTGTCAGATTTGTCAGGGGTATTTACGTCAAAGAGGTGCAAGGGCTTGTAGTTTAAAAGATGTACTTACAGATAAAGAGTCTTTGGCCATTGCTATGTGTGGTAGAGAAGGGTTCTTGGAGTTATTGAAGGAAACAAGTTTAGTCTTGGCAGCATTGAATGTGAGCATCCATTTTTGTCCCGATTCCACCACAGATTGAAAGTCTTCCTCTAGTGTTTCTGCCATCTATCCTCTCTTCCTTGAGGCATTCATGAATTCATTATTGCACCTAGGCTAGTCTATAATAATCAATAGATGATTAATTCTATAATAATACATCCGCATAAATTAAAATATCATATTACATGACCGGGCAATGCCGGGCTGCCAGCTAGTCACTCATTAAAGCTTCCTTCATTTTCATTTTCTGTTTCAGAACTGGGTTAACAAACTTTACGACGTTGGTCATGGCGTACCTCAAAGAGACAAGCTCCCAAAGCCGGCTGATTCTCATCAAGTCGGCTGGTTCCGTTGGCAGTTCCAGCCCGGGACTTCAGCTGTGCCAGTGTGGACAAGGGCTGGCAAGGACTGGCCTGGGAATAAAAACTTCCAAACAGCTGGTAAATCCATGACAGAACTGATGCGACAAAGGGCGAACTATCGTGTGCATGATCAACCTCCGAGTTTTTATTCTCGATCAAATTATATGACGTCGACATATTGTCAACCGATATTATCCGTTTCAGGTCCCTTACAAAGAGACAAATGTTATGGTCTCACCCATCAGCATAAAAGACACGGTTTCATGACGTATGAGGATTATTATTAAACTAGCTGACTCGTATCCTGGCGTTGCCAAGGAATGTAGATTAACTCAAGAAATTCTATGCCTAACCTTGCACAATTTGTCATAACATTAAAGGATTATTATTAAACTAGCTGACCCCTATCCTGGTGTTGCCCAGTAATGTAGAGTAACTCAAGAAATATCTTAACAGAAATAAAATTCGATACTTTAACAATTGCACGTAACAACTAAAATTGCTAGAAGCCATACTTATCAAACGTTACAGCCCCTTTTAACCGGATCACATTTAACACAGGGACAAATATACTAACAATACATAATAACTAACAAGAAACTAAATAAATCTATATATATATAAACGAAAATGTGTGTATGTTTGGATGTCTGCTAAACACTTTCGACAGACGCGATGACAATTCATACACACTAAGCCCAAACAAGAAGGGACGTAGATATAGGTAGATGAGAATCCTATAGACCAAGGCATCCCAGCATGTATTCAATTGAAAATTTCTAAGTCCAAACAAGAGGGGACGTAGATATAGGTAGATGAGAATCCTATAGACCAAGTCATCCCAGCATGTATTCAATTGAAAATTTCTAAGTCCAAACAAGAGGGGACGTAGGTATAGGTGGATGAGAATCCTATAGACCAAGGCATCCCAGCATGTATTCAATTGAAAATTTCTAAGTCCAAACAAGAGGGGACGTAGATATAGGTAGATGAGAATCCTATGGACCAAGGCAAGTCAACATGTATTCAATTGAAAATTTCTAAGTCCAAACAAGAGGGGACGTTGGTATAGGTAGATGAGAATCCTATAGACCAAGTCATCTCAACGTGTATTCAATTGAAAATTTCTAAGTCCAAACAAGAGGGGACGTTGGTATAGGTAGATGAGAATCCTATAGACCAAGTCATCTCAACGTGTATTCAATTGAAAATTTCTAAGTCCAAACAAGAGGGGACGTTGGTATAGGTAGATAAGAATCCTAATGACCAAGTCATCTCAACGTGTATTCAATTGAAAATTTCTAAGTCCAAACAAGAGGGGACGTTGGTATAGGTAGATAAGAATCCTATAGACCAAGTCATCTCAACGTGTATTCAATTGAAAATTTCTAAGTCCAAACAAGAGGGGACGTTTGTATAGGTAGATAAGAATCCTAATGACCAAGTCATCTCAACGTGTATTCAATTGAAAATTTCTAAGTCCAAACAAGAGGGGTCGTTGGTATACGTAGATAAGAATCCTATAGACCAAGTCATCTCAACGTGTATTCAATTGAAAATTTCTAAGTCCAAACAAGAGGGGACGTAGGTATAGGTAAATGAGAATCCTATAGACCAAGTCATCTCAACGTGTATTCAATTGAAAATTTCTAAGTCCAAACAAGAGGGGACGTTGGTATAGGTAGATAAGAATCCTAAAGACCAAGTCATCTAAACGTGTATTCAATTGAAAATTTCTATGTCCAAACAAGAGGGGTCGTTGGTATAGGTAGATAAGAATCCTAAAGACCAAGTCATCTCAACGTGTATTCAATTGAAAATTTCTAAGTCCAAACAAGAGGGGACGTTGGTATAGGTAGATAAGAATCCTAAAGACCAAGTCATCTCAACGTGTATTCAATTGAAAATTTCTAAGTCCAAACAAGAGGGGACGTAGGTATAGGTAGATAAGAATCCTAAAGACCAAGTCATCTCAACGTGTATTCAATTGAAAATTTCTAAGTCCAAACAAGAGGGGACGTTGGTATAGGTAGATAAGAATCCTATAGACCAAGTCATCTCAACGTGTATTCAATTGAAAATTTCTAAGTCCAAACAAGAGGGGACGTTGGTATAGGTAGATAAGAATCCTATAGACCAAGTCATCTCAACGTGTATTCAATTGAAAATTTCTAAGTCCAAACAAGAGGGGACGTTGGTATAGGTAGATAAGAATCCTACAGACCAGGTCATCTCAACGTGTATTCAATTGAAAATTTCTAAGTCCAAACAAGAGGGGACGTTGGTATAGGTAGATAAGAATCCTACAGACCAAGTCATCTCAACGTGTATTCAATTGAAAATTTCTAAGTCCAAACAAGAGGGGACGTTGGTATAGGTAGATAAGAATCCTATAGACCAAGTCATCTCAACGTGTATTCAATTGAAAATTTCTAAGTCCAAACAAGAGGGAACGTAGGTATAGGTAGATAAGAATCCTATAGACCAAGTCATCTCAACGTGTATTCAATTGAAAATTTCTAAGTCCAAACAAGAGGGGACGTTGATATAGGTAGATAAGAATCCTACAGACCAAGTCATCTCAACGTGTATTCAATTGAAAATTTCTAAGTCCAAACAAGAGGGGACGTTGGTATAGGTAGATAAGAATCCTACAGACCAAGTCATCTCAACGTGTATTCAATTGAAAATTTCTAAGTCCAAACAAGAGGGGACGTTGATATAGGTAGATAAGAATCCTACAGACCAAGTCATCTCAACGTGTATTCAATTGAAAATTTCTAAGTCCAAACAAGAGGGGACGTTGGTATAGGTAGATAAGAATCCTACAGACCAAGTCATCTCAACGTGTATTCAATTGAAAATTTCTAAGTCCAAACAAGAGGGGACGTTGATATAGGTAGATAAGAATCCTACAGACCAAGTCATCTCAACGTGTATTCAATTGAAAATTTCTAAGTCCAAACAAGAGGGGACGTTGGTATAGGTAGATGAGAATCCTACAGACCAAGTCATCTCAACGTGTATTCAATTGAAAATTTCTAAGTCCAAACAAGAGGGGACGTTGGTATAGGTATATAAGAATCCTACAGACCAAGTCATCTCAACGTGTATTCAATTGAAAATTTCTAAGTCCAAACAAGAGGGGACGTTGGTATAGGTAGATAAGAATCCTACAGACCAGGTCATCTCAACGTGTATTCAATTGAAAATTTCTAAGTCCAAACAAGAGGGGACGTTGGTATAGGTAGATGAGAATCCTACAGACCAAGTCATCTCAACGTGTATTCAATTGAAAATTTCTAAGTCCAAACAAGAGGGGACGTTGGTATAGGTAGATGAGAATCCTACAGACCAAGTCATCTCAACGTGTATTCAATTGAAAATTTCTAAGTCCAAACAAGAGGGGACGTTGGTATAGGTAGATAAGAATCCTACAGACCAGGTCATCTCAACGTGTATTCAATTGAAAATTTCTAAGTCCAAACAAGAGGGGACGTTGGTATAGGTAGATGAGAATCCTACAGACCAAGTCATCTCAACGTGTATTCAATTGAAAATTTCTAAGTCCAAACAAGAGGGGACGTTGGTATAGGTAGATAAGAATCCTAAAGGCCAAGTCATCTCAACGTGTATTCAATTGAAAATTTCTAAGTCCAAACAAGAGGGGACGTTGGTATAGGTAGATAAGAATCCTAAAGACCAAGTCATCTCAACGTGTATTCAATTGAAAATTTCTAAGTCCAAACAAGAGGGGACGTTGGTATAGGTAGATAAGAATCCTACAGACCAAGTCATCTCAACGTGTATTCAATTGAAAATTTCTAAGTCCAAACAAGAGGGGACGTTGGTATAGGTAGATAAGAATCCTACAGACCAAGTCATCTCAACGTGTATTCAATTGAAAATTTCTAAGTCCAAACAAGAGGGGACGTTGATATAGGTAGATAAGAATCCTACAGACCAAGTCATCTCAACGTGTATTCAATTGAACATTTCTAAGTCCAAACAAGAGGGGACGTTGGTATAGGTAGATGAGAATCCTACAGACCAAGTCATCTCAACGTGTATTCAATTGAAAATTTCTAAGTCCAAACAAGAGGGGACGTTGGTATAGGTAGATAAGAATCCTAGAGACCAAGTCATCTCAACGTGTATTCAATTGAAAATTTCTAAGTCCAAACCAGAGGGGACGTTGGTATAGGTAGATAAGAATCCTACAGACCAGGTCATCTCAACGTGTATTCAATTGAAAATTTCTAAGTCCAAACAAGAGGGGACGTTGGTATAGGTAGATGAGAATCCTACAGACCAAGTCATCTCAACGTGTATTCAATTGAAAATTTCTAAGTCCAAACAAGAGGGGACGTTGGTATAGGTAGATGAGAATCCTACAGACCAAGTCATCTCAACGTGTATTCAATTGAAAATTTCTAAGTCCAAACAAGAGGGGACGTTGGTATAGGTAGATAAGAATCCTACAGACCAGGTCATCTCAACGTGTATTCAATTGAAAATTTCTAAGTCCAAACAAGAGGGGACGTTGGTATAGGTAGATGAGAATCCTACAGACCAAGTCATCTCAACGTGTATTCAATTGAAAATTTCTAAGTCCAAACAAGAGGGGACGTTGGTATAGGTAGATAAGAATCCTAAAGCCCAAGTCATCTCAACGTGTATTCAATTGAAAATTTCTAAGTCCAAACAAGAGGGGACGTTGGTATAGGTAGATAAGAATTCTATAGACCAAGTCATCTCAACGTGTATTCAATTGAAAATTTCTAAGTCCAAACAAGAGGGGACGTTGGTATAGGTAGATAAGAATCCTATAGACCAAGTCATCTCAACGTGTATTCAATTGAAAATTTCTAAGTCCAAACAAGAGGGGACGTTGATATAGGTAGATAAGAATCCTACAGACCAAGTCATCTCAACGTGTATTCAATTGAAAATTTCTAAGTCCAAACAAGAGGGGACGTTGGTATAGGTAGATGAGAATCCTACAGACCAAGTCATCTCAACGTGTATTCAATTGAAAATTTCTAAGTCCAAACAAGAGGGGACGTTGGTATAGGTAGATAAGAATCCTACAGACCAAGTCATCTCAACGTGTATTCAATTGAAAATTTCTAAGTCCAAACAAGAGGGGACGTTGGTATAGGTAGATAAGAATCCTACAGACCAGGTCATCTCAACGTGTATTCAATTGAAAATTTCTAAGTCCAAACAAGAGGGGACGTTGGTATAGGTAGATGAGAATCCTACAGACCAAGTCATCTCAACGTGTATTCAATTGAAAATTTCTAAGTCCAAACAAGAGGGGACGTTGGTATAGGTAGATGAGAATCCTACAGACCAAGTCATCTCAACGTGTATTCAATTGAAAATTTCTAAGTCCAAACAAGAGGGGACGTTGGTATAGGTAGATAAGAATCCTACAGACCAGGTCATCTCAACGTGTATTCAATTGAAAATTTCTAAGTCCAAACAAGAGGGGACGTTGGTATAGGTAGATGAGAATCCTACAGACCAAGTCATCTCAACGTGTATTCAATTGAAAATTTCTAAGTCCAAACAAGAGGGGACGTTGGTATAGGTAGATAAGAATCCTAAAGGCCAAGTCATCTCAACGTGTATTCAATTGAAAATTTCTAAGTCCAAACAAGAGGGGACGTTGGTATAGGTAGATAAGAATCCTAAAGACCAAGTAATCTCAACGTGTATTCAATTGAAAATTTCTAAGTCCAAACAAGAGGGGACGTTGGTATAGGTAGATAAGAATCCTAAAGACCAAGTCATCTCAACGTGTATTCAATTGAAAATTTCTAAGTCCAAACAAGAGGGGACGTTGGTATAGGTAGATAAGAATCCTACAGACCAAGTCATCTCAACGTGTATTCAATTGAAAATTTCTAAGTCCAAACAAGAGGGGACGTAGGTATAGGTAGATAAGAATCCTATAGACCAAGTCATCTGAACGTGTATTCAATTGAAAATTTCTAAGTCCAAACAAGAGGGGACGTTGGTATAGGTAGATAAGAATCCTAAAGACCAACTCATCTCAACGTGTATTCAATTGAAAATTTCTAAGTCCAAACAAGAGGGGACGTTGGTATAGGTCGATAAGAATCCTATGGACCAAGCCATCTCAACGTGTATTCAATTGAAAATTTCTAAGTCCAAACAAGAGGGGACGTTGGTATAGGTAGATAAGAATCCTATGGACCAAGTCATCTCAACTTGTATTCAATTGAAAATTTCTAAGTCCAAACAAGAGGGGACGTTGGTATAGGTCGATAAGAATCCTACAGACCAAGCCATCTCAACTTGTATTCAATTGAAAATTTCTAAGTCCAAACAAGAGGGGACGTTGGTATAGGTAGATAAGAATCCTATGGACCAAGTCATCTCAACTTGTATTCAATTGAAAATTTCTAAGTCCAAACAAGAGGGGACGTTGGTATAGGTAGATAAGAATCCTACAGACCAAGTCATCTCAACGTGTATTCAATTGAAAATTTCTAAGTCCAAACAAGAGGGGACGTTGGTATAGGTCGATAAGAATCCTACAGACCAAGTAATCTCAACGTGTATTCAATTGAAAATTTCTAAGTCCAAACAAGAGGGGACGTTGGTATAGGTAGATAAGAATCCTACAGACCAAGCCATCTCAACGTGTATTCAATTGAAAATATCTATGTCCAAACAAGAGGGGGCGTTGGTATTGGTAGATAAGAATCCTATGGACCAAGTCATCTCAACGTGTATTCAATTGAAAATATCTAAGTCCAAACAAGAGGGGACGTTGGTATAGGTAGATAAGAATCCTGTAGACCAAGTCATCTCAACGTGTATTCAATTGAAAATTTCTAAGTCCAAACAAGAGGGGACGTTGGTATAGGTAGATAAGAATCCTACAGACCAAGTCATCTCAACGTGTATTCAATTGAAAATATCTAAGTCCAAACAAGAGGGGACGTTGGTATAGGTAGATAAGAATCCTGTAGACCAAGTCATCTCAACGTGTATTCAATTGAAAATTTCTAAGTCCAAACAAGAGGGGACGTTGGTATAGGTAGATAAGAATCCTACAGACCAAGTCATCTCAACGTGTATTCAATTGAAAATATCTAAGTCCAAACAAGAGGGGACGTTGGTATAGGTAAATGAGAATCCTATAGACCAAGTCATCTCAACGTGTATTCAATTGAAAATTTCTAAGTCCAAACAAGAGGTGATGTATGTATAGGTAAATGAGAATCCTATAGACCAAGTCATCTCAACGTGTATTCAATTGAAAATTTCTAAGGCCAAACAAGAGGGGATGTAGGTATAGGTACATGAGAATCCTATAAACCAAGGCATCCCAGCATGTATTCAATTGAAAATTTCTAAGTCCAAACAAGAGGGGACGTAGGTATAGGTAGATGAGGAGCTACTAGACCAACACCTGTCCACGAGTATCTAATTGAAATTTCTAAGTTCAAAACAGTGTAAGTTAGTGTCTTGAAGTGCCCGATCGACGCCTACTGCCATGTTGGGTGCATGTAGGCGTAGCAAAATGCCTTCTAATCTGCTAGGCACATCGGGACTTAGTTTTTTTTCTGTCCTTTCTCTGCACCGTGTAGGTTGGCGTCTGGATGTGCCTCATCGACGCCTACTGTTACCTGGGATAGCAAGACGGGGAATAGGGATAAAGAATAAGAAAAGGGAGACAGACAGATCTAGATAAATACAGAGGTATAAAGAGAGACAGGCAAGGGAGATACATTTCATGATTCAACTTATATGCTAATAAGAAATAGTTGGTATATCAGGAACACAAGCATTGTTTTTACTGGTTAATTTTACATCAGAGTACACTTGTAGATTTTATGTAGCTTTTTTCTATAGGGAACATGCAAATAGCACACATAACATCTAGACATAAATATATACATAAAACAATTATAGTTATGAGATATATCTGAACTAATCCAAAAAGACAATAATGATGAATATCATCACTTACCTTGGAAAATTATCCAGGCTGTATGCCTACTCACATTCCATCAAACACCAGGAAATCATGAGCCATTGCTTGGTTGACTTTTTTTATTTTTATTTTTTTCATACACATTTGTAATTGTGTTTTGCTTTATCAAGTATTTTTGTAGTTAATCTGTGGTGTTGGGAGAGGTGTTAACATGAATCAATTTTGCTTAACATTTTTTATTATGTATATTTTTTTCAGTTTACAGAGTCATTGCAGTACCAAGTCTGACACTGTAATTGCTTGAAAAGTATTGCATTGGGAAGGATTCTTTTTTCTTTCTTTTTTTTTTTTTGAGGTGTGCAGGAATTTCAGTAGGGGAAGTTTCTACTGATTTCAGATTCCAAGACAGCAAAGTTGTATTTTATTGTTTGTGCATTCTTTTATCAAGTTTTTACAGATGTTTTTGTGTTATGAAAGTGAAAATGAATGAGTTGCAAAGACATTTACATTTTTGCATTCTTTTTTTAATTCTTCACCTTGTGTGTTTTAATGTCCCAAGAGTGAACCAAGACGGATGAGTCTTATTCAGCAGAGTGGAAAAAAACAGGTTACCTTTGGTTGTCCTCAATGGATTTGTCCATAGTATAATGTGTCCAAGTTATTGCCTTAATAAAGTGAGAACCATACCCCAAAACTAATGCAGAACTCTACTTACGTATTGCACAGCTACAAGAGTTAACTTGTCTAGGATAAGTGCCATATAAGTTTGCACAAGTCACTATATAGCTCTATTTATTAACTCATATGAACTTAAATTGCTGAACATGTCTCAAAAATTTTCTACAGAGCTCTACTTAGAAATGAGCACTCTCAAAGACAATTTATCTAACATAATTTTGAAATATGTTTTATAAAGTTACCATAGAGCTCTCAAATATATTAGGCACTCAAATAAGAAACTTGTTTTAAATACTTGTCATATATACATATATATATATATATATATATATATATATATATATATATATACGTATATATATATATTAAACACTTACAGTATATCTATACTTACATATTGACATTTAGGTTTTCAAAACATACTGCAGAGCTCTTCATGTTTTCTGAATTTTATTCTTTCGTCTACTAATGTATTGAGCACTCTTAAGTATATTCGTGTAGCTGAATTGCCATACGTTTTTTGAAAGTCTATATTTAGCTCTACTAATGTATTGAACTCTGTCAAAATAAATTTATGCAGTTGAAATGCCATATCTGTTTCTCAAATGTTTTATTTAGCTCTACTAATATATTGAGCACTCTGGAAGTAGATTTGTCTAAAATAATTGCCAAAATGTGTCCAACTCTTACTACAAAGCTCTATAAATGCATTGAGCACTCTTAAAGTAAAATCGTCTTGTATAATTAAACAAAGCAATTTTTAAATTTACTACACAGCTATATAAAACTATGGAGCACATGCAAGAATCATTGGTAAATATATAAATCACATAATTATTAGAAGTTATTTTTTTAATTGAAATACATATATATATATATAATCTATATATATATATATTTAAGGGAGACAATTTGTATATAGATCACATAATTATTAGAAGTTTTTTTTTATTGAAATAAATAAATATATATATATATATATATATATATTCAAGGGAGACAATTTGATATAGATCATATAATAATTAGAAGTTATTTTTATTAATTGAAGTAAATATATATATATATATATATATATATATATATTTATTTCAATTCAATCAATGAGACAGAGCAATAAAGTCATGTTATTTAGATTTTTACTTAATAATAACACTTTAAAATAGTGCTCAAAACTAGACAGAGCTGATATTATAAAACGTTTATTTTATTACAGGATAAGTAAACATTAAGATTTAACCAGAGTTATATAAGAGTGCTCAATAAAGACATTTTATTTAGATTTTTATTTAATAATTACACTTTAAATAGTGCTAAAAAAGGGAGACAATTTGTATATAGATCATATAATTATCAGAAGTTATTTTTTTTATTGAAATAAGTAAATATATGTATATATATATATATATATATATATATATATATATATATATATATATTACAGGGGGACAATTTGTAATTTTTATTAGACCTTATTTTTTTTATTGAAATAAATATATATATATATATATATTCAAGGGAGACAATTTTAATATAGATCACATAATTATTAGAAGTTATTTTTTTTTAATAAATATATATATATATATATATAAATATATATATTTTATATATATATAATCTATATATGTTCAAGGGAGACAATTGTTATATAGATGACATAATTATTAGAAGTTATTCTTTTTATTGAAATATATATATATGTATATATATATATATATATATATATATATATATATTGACATTTTAGATTTTTCATTGAGAATCATAACATTTAGAATAAAATTATTAAAATTTATATTACATTATGTCATATTCACACAAGAATACCAAAAAAATTGTGATTATCTAAATTGACGTATACATTTTTTTAACTTATTACCTTGCTCTACTGATGTATTGAGCACTCTACATATAAGTCCTGTCATTTGAATTTCTGTGTATATATTTTAAATATTTACAGTTAGCTCTAAGTCTTACCATCAAATTTCCATACATATTTCCAAAAATTTAACAACTATCTCTACTAATTCATTAATCATTGTATATATTTATCTTTCTGTCTCTCATTATATATCTATCTATCTATCTATCTATAGAATTGAATATGTCTGTCTGTGTGTACATTTCTGTCAATTTTAGTCTACATATTCCAAATTTTGATAAAAAGGGTACTGAGATTTTGGAAAATCTATGTGATTGGTACTTGGACAGAAATTTGGCGATTGAGGGGTCAAACTTCAATGATTTGGCCTTTGAGAACCCTACAAATCTCCTCCGACAATTATGGGTCTAAACACTTGAAATTTTACATATAGTTTCCTTGGACATGGATCTAACTTAATATCTCATTTGGAGCCCAAAACAATAAATTTTAAGGGTTCATAATAGGGGTCAAGTTTTAAAAAATTAACCGTTTCTCTGCTTTCTTTTTTGTTGGGGAGGGGGGCAGCATACACCGCTAAACACTGGGGCTACGCCAGTAACCCATGCTAGTATAATATATATATATATATATATATATATATATATATATATATATATATATATAAATGTATTTATTTCAATTTAAAAAAATAATTCTAATAATTATCTGATCTATATACAAATTGTCTCCCTTGAATATATATATATATATATATTTATTTATTTCAATTAAAAAAAATAACTTCTAATAATTATGTGATCTTTATACAAATTGTCTCCCTTGAATATATATATATATATATATTCAAGGAAGACTATGTGAATATAGATAACAATTATTAGAAGTTATTTTTTTAATTGAAATAAATAAATAAATATATATATATATATATATATATATATATATATATTTGAATTAAAAAATAACTTCAAATATTATATGATATATATACAAATTGTCTCCCTTGAATATATATATATATTTCAATTAAAAAAATAACTTCTAATTATTATGTGATCTATACACCAATGGCCTCCCTTGAATATGTATATATATATATATATATATATATATATATATATATATATATTCAAGGGAGACAATTTGTATATAGATTACATAATTATTAGAATTTATTTTTTTTATGCTTAATTGAACTTTAATGCTTAGTTTTTCCATCAATTGTTTGACTTGGGTAATTTTTTTAATGTATATTTGAAAAAAATCTATGCGCTAGTTGAGATAAGAAATAAAGACAATTCTTACCTGTTACTTCCCAGGTGTTATCTCCACTTTTTCTCTTTTCTGCTTCTTGCTGAAACTCATGGCAATTTCATGTTTGTTTGTGTTCTTTGTTACATATATATAATTTTTACTGTGATGATTTTTTTCTTTTAATTATTAACAAATTTTTTTGATTTATATAATAAAGAGAGACAACATAACTAATGGATTTTTTTTAAAATGATATATTTAACTTTCTGGCTATGATCAAACACCCATGTACTACTTGTTTATTTTTTTGTAGTTGCATAAGTTAGCTGATGAGAAGAAATACAAGCAGAACTGCATTCATTTAAATGAAGCTAATAGTTTAGAATTTGATTGTACCCAGATGTGCATGTACACAAAGAAAGAAACACTTACTTGAGGACTTCTGTAACTACAGGAAACATGTGGCAGCTAGGATAGCTGATGCTGCTGGATTCAGTTGTTTTTTCCAATCCACATAATTCTCACAATAGCTGATAGTAGAATTCCATCATGATCAAGAGGAGTACCTGAAATTACAAAGATATACACACAGAAGGAAAGAAAAAGAGTACTTACTCTACTTCTATGACAATGATTGCTGCCAACACTTCGAGATGCTAATGTTGGAAGAAACAGATAGACATACATCATACACAGTTTGATTGTACCCAGATGTGCTTGAACGCAAAGAAAGAAATACTTGATTCAAACTGCACAAGACATGTGGCAGACAGGAACGGTGATGCTGCTAGGTTTCGTTGCTTGTTCCAATCTATAAAAAAGAGGTGATATTTATAGTGTTGATAATCTACTGCTGTGTGAAAGCTGGAACAATGGAAACAGTTAAATTAAATTTTCAAATCACAAAGACTGAAATCGAAATAGAAAGAAGAAAGGGTGATACTATACTCATCTTCCTGTCGGAGCAGACTACTTGCTAGTGACTGTTCGTTCGCCATTAAACTGGAAAGTAAAAGAAAAAAAAAACGAAAAAAAAAAACAGGTTCCGCTGGGGAAAGCTCTTGTCTGGGCAGCGAGGTGATGAACTCCCGAAAGGAGGGGCACTATATAAAAACAAGCTTTGCTGCGAACATCTCCTAAAAAGCGGTTTCTACTCAGAATAACAGGCGGAGCAGAAAACAGAGGTGTTCTCTCTACCCAACAGGATTCGTAAAGATACCACTAGTTTGTGTTCATAAGACGGCGATGATCGCTCACAAAACTGGCATTCCTACTATCATATCGGAGGACCGTCGTATATAATTGCACTACCATTTCGTATTGGAGGACGGTCATATATAATTGCACTACCATACCGTTTCGGAGTTCGTAGACAGTAGGAATAATAAAAGCGGCCTTAAAGCGGCTTGTGAGCACACAATCTAGTCGAACTCTAGTCGTCCTTAGTCGAGTCGAGGCAAGCATGCATTACATAGTAACACGAGCACGTGTCGCCTGCTTAGAGGGTAGCCCCCTTCGGGAGATTCGAAAGCGCACCTCACAGCGGAAGAGCTTCGGAACCAATCGGACCGTACCCAGACTTGCAGCTATTTGTTAACTTGGAAGTGGAGTCAACACCCCGACACTGAGAAAAGAGCTTTCCAAAAGCTCAAAACCAGTTGCATGCAAAGTCGGGGAAACTGGGAGCAGGCTGGGGAGAGCACGGGGCCTTGGAGGGAGGCCCATTTTTCTCTTTCGTTCGGTTTACATCTTTCGGGTATTGTTCTCCTTTCAGCCTGCCCCCTTCACGCCTTTTTGCTCGCCACATGCAAGCATATAAAAAGACGACCAGATGACGGACGCAACAAACTAATGCCGACATTTTCTGGATTTTTTTTTTTTTTGCCAGAGCCCATTTAGCCGTGTAGCTGTTAAACTACAACGTTACACCCCCCTACCACGGTGAGGATAGGGTTGGACTTTAGGGGGGAAAATACACATCCAGTATTTTATCCAAAAAAAGAA
>NC_136527.1:112192650-112227650 GCF_053919585.1 Euprymna scolopes | reverse complement strand
TTGTCGTATTCACCAAAATTAAAAAAAATAAAAACTTTTTTCCCCGACCGACCGGATTAGGGTTGTGAGGTGTGGTTAGAGTTCATGAAAATAAATGTTAGCAATAAAAACTTTTTAAAACCAAGTTAGAAAAAAGAACACAATTTGCTTCCCCCACCAAATTATCATATTATTGGAGCGTCTAAATTAAGATTCTTCTTTTTTTTTTTAGGCGATGTAATAAACCATATTTTAGAGTAGGGTGCCTCCTGTCTTTACTTTGGTTTGTATATTTTTCATGTAGCAAAAATGCTTCCGGGAGATCTTTTTAGGATTCTAAAGGTTTGCCTTTTTTTACACTTTTTATTATCTTCGAAAAATGTACACAAATGTAAACAAGCAGTTTACGATTTGAAAGGCATCGTTAAAATGATATTTTTCGCTAGTTCTTTCAACTTTATATTTTTATTTCATCGTCTTCAAGTCCAATGTAAATAAGTTCTTGATGAGCCGTTCCTCTTAAATAATCCAATTTACCAAATGTACACTTCTAACGATTACTATGATATTGTCCATTGACTACTGTACACACTTTAACCCTTATCCTCGAGTGGCCTCTGGGACTTGATAAGTAGTGATTCCTTTATATAAAAAAAAAAATTTCACTACTTTGATGGTGAATCTATAGTCAGTCTGTGCTGATTTTCCTTGCGATATTCGTTTTCAGCATACCTGAACACACTGAGGGTTGGCCCCTTTCATATGCCGCCTGTTTAAACATGGTCGCCAGTGATTTACATTTCAAAATACACGCATTAATAAAACTAGCTCCAAAACTAGTAGTCTGTCTGTCTGTGCTAATTTTCCTTGCGATATTCGTTTTCAGCATACCTGAAAAACTGATGGTTGCCCCCGTTCATATATCACCTGTTCAAACATGGTCGCCAAGGATTTGCATTTCAAAATACACGCATTAATAAAACTAGCTCCCAAAATAAACTCTGTCTGTGTGTGCTAATTTTCCTTGCGATATTCGTTTTCAGCATACCTGAACAAACTGAGGGTTTGCCCCTTTCATATGCCGCCTGTTCAAACATGGTCGCCAGTGATTTACATTTCAAAATATACGTATTAGTATCTCGAAATATACGTATTAGTATCTCGAAAACTATTTGTCTGTGCCTTGCGATAGTCGTTTTCAGCATACCCGAACGATTTTAAAATGGACAGTCCGAATGTTAACGAACCACACACACACAAAAAGACACACACACACACACGTAAACTCAGTGAAAGTGTCTACTATTGATAAGGTAGTTGTAAATTAGATTACTGGCTCTTATGAGTTTTAGTCTAACCATCCTTTACAACTGTGATACAGTAGAACAGTCCGTCTCTGGACAATTAGCAGTGTATCGCATAACTCAATGACAGTGTCGAATGTTGACTAGCTAGTTGTAAGTTAGGTTACTGGCTCTGATGAGTTACACTCTAACAACCCTTAATAACTGTGATACAGCGGAACAGTCCGTTTTTGGACAAGTGGCGGTGATCGCATAACTCATTGAAAGTGCCGAATGTCTATTAGCTAGTTGAAACTTAGATTACTGGCTTTAATGAGTTTCAGTCTAACCACACTTAATAACTTTGATACAGCGGAAGAGTCCGTCTGTTTCGCATAACTCATTGACAGTGTCGCGTGTCGATTAGCTAGTTGTAACTTCGTAGCCGAATGCCCCTTTAAGAAGAGACTTGAAGATAATAATTATTGTTATTTGTATTGTTATTCTTATCGTCCAGCCATGATGCACGTGCAGAAATCCATTTCCAACTCAACTGTGTTAAAAAAAACTTACTTCGAGACAAGAACGCCGACACTCGACTTCGAGACGAGTTTTCCCGGGACAAGTTTTCCGGGCACTGGTATAAGTGCTATGGATTCATCAGAGCACATCTCATTAAAGTACTTGTAAACAGGGATGATGCAACACTGAGGCGATGGGACAGACTTTGGAGATTGGCCTATAGCACGGGGCCTATTAGATTAGATACTCTTTTTGTTTTTGTTTTTGTGCTCAACGATAAAAACCGACTTCTTCATTTGTGTTTGCTTCTCATTTTCGCTTTTGCTCTAATAAGAGTTTCGCTAATGTGAAAAAGAAAACATGTTCGAACGTTTGCTGACATTTATTGGATGTGTTGCTACCAGTATTTTGCTTAATTTTCGAGTTCGGAGCGATTGTTGAGTCTCACAAGATGACTGTAAAATATCAGACACTTCTTTATTGTTCTAACTTAAAATTGTGCGCTACTTTTGTTTGTGTTAAATATACGTTTTAAAATAAGTTAAAACAACATTTTCTTATATATTTATTTGTTCGGTACTTTTTCGTTTTGTTCTTATTGAATGCGAAATATTCGCCGTGGAATTTCCACGGGTCACGATTATTTCGTTTTAATTATCTTAAGTTTCATAGAATAAAAAGTTCAGACACAACTTTGTGGAGCCATTTTTAATCGATTCATTTAACTTCTGTTTGACCCCGGCACCGGCATGTGCAGAGAATGTGTGACAAGCGATTCTTATCTGTGCGTGGGTGCGTGCGTGCGTGCGTGCGTGCGTGTGTGTGTGTGTGTCGGCGTGCGTACGTGCGTATGTGTGTTATCTGCACGTGCCAACGTCAAACGAAGTTTAAATTAAAATTCATTTCGTCGGTTTCAACAAAATTTAAAAAAATAAAAACTTTTTTCCCGACCGGCCGGATTAGGGTTGTGAGGTGTGGTTAGAGTTCATGAAAATAAATGTTAGCAATAAAAACTTTTTAAAACCAAGTTAGAAAAAAAGAAAACAATTTACTTCCCCACGAAATTATCGTATTATTGGAGCTCCCGATTCTTCTTTTTTTTTTTTTTTGGCGATGTAATAAACCATATTTTTGATTAGGGTTGCCTTTATTTTGTCCTCTTTATTTTGGTTTGGTGATTTACATTTCAAAATATACGCATTAATAAAACTAGCTACAAAACTAGTAGTCTGTCTGTCTCTTCTAATTTTCCTTGCGGTATTCGTTTTCACCATACCTGAACAAATTGAGGGTAGGCCCCTTTCATATGACACCTGTTCAAACATGGTCGCCAGTGATTTACAGTTCAAAATACACGCATTAATAAAACTAGCTCCGAAACTATTTGTCTCTGCTAATTTTCCTTGCGATATTCGTTTTCAGCATACCTGAACAAACTGAGGGTTGGCCCCTTCCATATGCCGCCTGTTCAAACATGGTCTCCAGTTATTTACATTTCAAAATACATTTTTGGATATATTACTATTTTTGACATGACAATTAAGTACGTGATATTGTTTTTGTTTAAAACAAAATTTTAAAAAAATAATATAAAAAAACAGGGTCAATTTTTACGATGTGCCCGAGCATATTATAAACACCCCAACCGCCCCATGTTAAGAACGGTTTTCTATGTTGGGGAGGGGGTGTTTATTCCGAAAGCCGTTCTTAACATGGGGTGATTGGGGTGCTTATAATACGCTGGGGCACGTCGTAAAAATTTAATAAAAAATGTTGGCAAACTCAAAAGCAAGTTCGACAACTCTAGAAAGGGTCGCATCAGTATGTTACACCGTCAAATCACGATATAGTTTTAGAACATATAATGAAAAGTATTTGATTAATATTTAATAAAAAATATTTTGAAAATGTTAAATATTTTTTATCTTCTTTTATTACGCACAGCAAAGTTTCACGGTTTTAAAAAAAATATTTTAATATTTTTTTTAAAATGTAATTTGAGGCTAAAAACGTCAAATCACGATATTACGAATTATTAAAGTTTTATCACGATATTATGAATTATTAATGTTTTCAAAGATTTTTTTAAATATTTTTTTAAATACTTTTTTTCAAGTTTTACACTTTACACACAACAAAGTTTCACAGTTTTTTTTTTATTTTGCTTTGTTAAGACCGTAATACACTTTCTGAAAATTGTTTCTTTTTTTCTGTTAAATAAACAGTTATCTATATAATTATAAAACTCAAATGACCTTGTAACGATACAATGTTCCGGTTTACGACATCCGGTTGCGCATGCGCGCATAAACATTAACCCATAACAACGTAAACAAATAAACACAAATCGCTTCTTTTGCAGATTTTGACCTGAAATATTAATGTTATTATTTCGAAATTATTATTTAAACGTAATACAGAAATGAACGATGTAAAAAAAAAAGCAGATATATCAAAATTTGTATTTAACTATAATAAGTATTATGGTATCTGTTCAGTGCACATTTACCGATAAGTATGGCCAACGACTTATAATTCAGTAACTGTATTTTTTTTTTCAAAAATAATCAATTATAATAAACAGAACGACTCATAGAAATCTATCTATATTCTTTTTTCATTTTAATATACTTTCATAGAAATGTTTCTGTTATGTCAAAAATAAAATCTGTTTTCTTTACGTCACAAGTGTCATAATACATGAATTCCATAGCTAATATAACATACTGACCCAACGGGTCACGGGTAGTCTAGTAAATATATAAAAATGTATATTTTGTTCGTTTACTTTATTTAATCAAATTCGTTCAATATAATTTTCTTTACAAAATAACACATGATTTGACGGTGTAAAATACTGATGTGGTGACCCTTATAGAGTTGTCGAACTTACTTTCGAGTCTGCCGGAAGTGCAAGACTGCCAAAAAGTTTTACCTAAATTAATTTTGATAAAGCATAGAAATAAAAAATACACAATTTTCATAAAATTTTTATTCATGTAAAAATAAAATAAAAACAATGGACATTTATTGGAATGATTTTTTTTTTCTGTAAAAACAAAAACAACAAAAATAAATAATAAACATTTTTTTAAAAGAAAGTAAACGTAATTATTGTTCGGAATTTTATTACGTCCACAAAAAAAAGGAGGAATAATGCCTGGAAGGATGGTCTTGAGACAACAAAAGAAACACGACCTCCCTCTCCCACTACAAAAAAAAATTGGTAATCCCTGGGAGTAACATGGCATGACAATAATATTGATACTACATTATCACTATTGCCGGCTTTTGTTAAAATTGGCACTTATTTGTTTACAAAGCCATTTGACGGAAGTGACGTCAGACAAATTTAAAGGTACGGATGGCCAACAGGTACTTGTACAGTTTAATCAAGATATTAAAAAAATGAAAATATCGATAAAAAGTCATAGTTTACGTATCCGTTATGGAATAAAGATCTCCCCGCAAAAATTTCACCAAGTAGTTTTTTTTTTAATTTTTTTACGGCTAAAAACAATTTGTTATGATACCGAGCAAAAGGTTCGATTTTTAGGAAGAAAAGCTAGTATTAAAGATGCGGAGGGAGTGTCACTGTTGTGCAGAAGTGCCAAATAATCTTTTATTTATACTTCTATAACAAAATTATAATCTTTATAATAAAAATATGGACAATTCTACACTATTGGGACGAAATTTCGGAAATGGTAATATTGAATTTCACATGAAAACAATGGTATCTATGTATTCCTTGTATTTTTAAAATGATTATATCCAAAAATTACGAAAATCGATACGGTAGAAAATTATTTATTAAAGAAAATAAAATAGAATTTGATGAAAATGATCGTAAGACATAGGAGAGTTCAAATAGGAGGTAATTTTCCATTTCTATTTAAACAAGATGGCGGCAATTTTTCACATGCTAAAACGATTAAAGTTGTTTTTTTTATAATTCAGTAATATTCAGGAACTTAACATTCTAATTAATTAAAATTGACAAAAAAAAATCAATAGAAACCATTGTTTTTATCTGAAAACTATTTATCGACTAAAAAATTTTGTTCTGATAGTGTAGAAGTGCCAAAATATGCTTATGCAGTTATTTTTTTTTTAATCTTTAAATTTGTCTGACTTCATTTTCACCGAATGGCTTTGTAAACAAGGGAGTGCCAATCTTAACAAAAGCCCTATTGCCAAACCAAAAAGGAGGAGATAATATCTAGGAGGATGGTCTCGTGACAAGAAAACGGACGCTACTCTATCAACCCCTCATCCGGAACAATACAACCTGATAGTTTTTATCCTACAAGTGTTATTTTAGTATTCGCTGTGGCCATGGTAGTGATACACGGGCAATTACTGATGGTCATTTTAAAAATGGAGAAGTATAATAAACGTGATGGTGAAAAGAAAATAAATGTTGTTGTTTTTTTGCCATTCATCAGGGGAAAACAGAAGATTTTTATTTCTATGGGGTGCGGGTCAACTTGCTTTTAGTGCCTATTTTCCAAAAAAAATGTACAGACATCTTTAATTAGTAAAATTAACACAAACAATTGTAAAAAAAAAATGTAGTCAAGTGTGTGTCTGTGTCAATCGGCCAGGTTTTATTTCTTCCAGCCAGGTATGGATTTGTGTCAATCAGCCAGGTTTTATTTCTTCCGGCCAGGTGTGTGTCTGTGTCTATCAGTTGGGTTTTATTTGATCTTGTCAAGTGTCAGGCCCAGTACTCAAAACCTGATATTGAACAAATGTCAGAGAAATTATCTTTCTATACGAATGCTCAAAGACATGACTTGATTTCTTACGCTAAAGTAAATAATAAACATTTTGTCCATTTTATTGGGGGGGGGTAATAATATTCTACAGATGATGTGTAAGTAATTTCTGGCTTGAATTAAATTTTAAGGACAAAAGCCAAGTATTTATGGTTCTTCTGTCTTTCAAGGGAACCATTAATATTCTCTGGCGGCCCTGTCATATCAAAGACCCTGAACATTTTTACATACCAAACAGATAACATTGGCATAAACTGTAGGAAATGATGTAAAATTCATTTCCAGCTCCCTGTTTCCCTAACAGTACCAACATACAGAATTTAAATGTAATGTGAACAAACATCTTGCTTCTAAACCCCTATAAATCTGGCCCCTACCACAGTAGTCCCTTATGCTTCAGTGGCAATGTGTCTTGTTTAGAGTAAATAAAAGTTAAAAAATGAAAAAGAAAATGATGTTGAAAGTCAGCAATCCCCTGACAGGCTTATCTTCATTCTCATTTGCGATTTGACATAACCTTTTCGAGCATTCTGATGGGCATTTCAAACAGGAGCGACACAATGAACGCGACGCCATAGGAGATCGTAAGATGACCAATGAAAGCATAGATCTGGAATAAAAAGGAAAAAAAAATAAAAGTGATTTTAAGGATTTAAAGTTTTGGTAATTTATTCTGGTTAGGCAAAAATCAAATATCGAAAAAAGAATAATTAAAACAGAGATGACCAACGAAAGCGTAGATGTGGAATAAAAACAAAAAATTAAAAGTGATTTTTAACATACTAAGGATTTAATGTTTTGGTAAATCATTCTGGCTAGGCAGAATCAAATATCCAAGACTTTGGAATTCCATTCCATGTCCCTGCTTCCCCAACTGTACTGGCGTGCAGAAGTTCGAGTGCAACGTGAACCGACATCTTGCTGCCCAAATCCCTACATAGTACCCCAGTAGTTGTTGCCCCTGATAGTAGCCCCCTACATCAAAGTGGCAATGTGCCTTGTTTGGGTTGAAAATGTAATTTAAAAAAAATATGATAAAGATGTATAAAAAGTGAAAACTTACAGTCGTTGCATTTGATAGGTAGAGTGGGGTCATGCTCATCCTCATACCAACCATGATGATAATGGGATGGAGGAGATAAGCACAATACGTTAAACGGTTCATTATGATCCAGAACTTCCAGGAAAGGATGTGGCTGATCATTCCTTAAAAGAAAAAAAAAAAAGATTTGTGTTAAAGCTGCATTTGAATAAAAACTGGCTAGGCAGAATCAAATATCGATTGCATAAGTCCCCCGATACAAATAAATAAAAAGAAATACACTACCAAATAATGTAAAATAAACTTACGTTAAAAGAAAAGAAATTACTTTTTTAGTGTGCGCAAAGGTGGCTGTCTGCATGAAAGAAGGAAGGGAGGAAAAAGGTGAAGACTCGAGAGCGTGAAAGAAAGAGTCCTACTACGTGTTGTGCTGAAGTAAGAGAAAGAGAGAGTCAAATAATGTTCCTTGGCGTGCAAGAAAATCTGTCATCTCAGCTACTGAATTCACTCGGCGAGCGTTCGCCTTGTGACTTGTCTTTCTGCTGGTGTCTGTTGTCTCTCTCTGACCAGAGAAGTTCTTGCTGTTTTATATTTTTTTAGAGGCTCCCAGAAGCTTGCAAGAATAAGTTTTTTAAATCGAGCCCTGATTGGTCAAAAAATCATATTTTTTATGAAGAAACATGCTTTCAACTACGGCCATTTCTCAAACATTCCGGCTTTTTGACCCAAGAGGTGTGGGTGGATGCTGTAATGCCCACGCAAATGAATTTATAAATTTCAATTTGTGCGTGTGCCTTAGAAAAATAAAAAAAAAGAATAGCACCAAAGGCAATGACAATGAATAAAAGCTGGCTAGGCAAAATCAAATATCAGTTTGTGAGATTCATAGCTAGAAAGGAACAAGGATTTGTATTAAACTTAAATATCTTAGGATAAGAAACAATTGAGGAATAAGTATTGTTTTAAAGAAACTGAATGAGGTACTATTTTTAACTTTAAAGAACATTGTGCAACAACAATGAATACAAACTGGCTAAGCAGAATAAAATATCGATTTCAATACTCATTGCTAGTTGAATTTTACTTTGATTTAAATAGTGATACCTAGAAGCGAACAAGGGTTTGTATTAACCTTAGAAGTCTTAAGATAACACATTTGAGGAATAAGTATTTTTTTGAAAGAAACTGAAGGAAGCAGTTTTTGATGCAAAAAACAGTGGGCAACAACAATGAATAAAAACTGGCTAACCAGAATCAAATATCAATCTGTGAGATTTATTTGTTTCTTGGTCATTACTTACCTCCATTGCCTGATGCACAGATGATTATGACCCAGCTTACTGCCATCGCCCAGAGTGGGTGGGATACTACTTCATAGGCTGTATACTGGCTATTTAACCAGGTGAGTGGGTTTTCCTTATTCATTGTGTATTTGATGTATGACAGAAAGAGGCAAGTGCTGACCGCAAAAGTCCATCCACACAATTGGAGGCACTGGAAAAAAATTAAGAAAGAAAATCATTACATATATATATATATATATATACTTAGGGAATAAGAACAAGAGTCTAAAGAGCAGAGTATATTTTAATGTATTAGTAAATTCATTAATACAATCAAAATAAAAAGAAAGAAAACAGTGCTCGTTGTAATGTAGATATATAATAAGCTCGATAGGCATATATATTCTAGAGCTATTTTAATATTGAGTAAGATGATTGATAATTTATAATTAAAATTAAAAGTATCCAATGACGATGGGATTTACATTTTTGGATTTTACCGTCATTGGATACTTTACCTTTCACCAGACTATCCATTCACATGAAATCACCGTTTTCTTCACCATATTCCTTCTGCTTTACTTATCAAGTAAGATCTTTGACTTACTTGCAGTTTCATCAAATACTTTTGTATGCAAAATCAGATCCCGCATTTTGTTAATTCCTACCCTCTGATAGGAAGGAAAGTATTTCTTCGAAATTTCACGGATTAAGGACTATCCACTTATTATTTCCTTTTCAGATTAAATATGTTTTTAACTCTTTTTAAAAGTGTTTTTTAACATGTTTAATTAACTATTTGCTCTTATTATAAGCTCTATCTCCTATTTGGTTTTATCGAGCTTTTACATCTGGTTGAGATAATTTTATAAATATTAATTCTTTAATATTTATAATATACTTTAATTTTACCATCTTGGATCATTTTGGTAAATTTAATTGTAATTTTTATTTTATATATATATATATATATATATATATATATATATATATATATATATATATATATATACATTAGATAGATCCTATGTTGAGAGAAAAGATATCTGGCTACTAACCTTTGGGAAACTGCGTTTTCTGCTCTTTTGCTGCAAGAAATATCCCAAGATGATTCCGATGAGAAAAGGACTAATTCGGCACCAAGGTTTCGTGTAGATGTCATCATTTATCACGCTACTGGAAACAGAAAAATAAATTGATTTGCAGGTAAGACAATAGGAATGTGTTCTGATGAACTCTTTTCACTTGTAACCCATCGACGTACATATCCCTGACAAACCCGCTTAGCAATAAGATCTCACCCCTTCACTGTTGATGTCCCTAAATGCCAGAAAGCTTTCTATTCTAATAATTTCTTCCCTCGAGCAGCTAAACTTTGGAATTCCCTTCCTGCTACCTGCTTCCTTGGTCGTACTGATATGCAGAAGTTAAAATGTAACATAACCCAACATCTTGGTAATCTTTCCTAGACATGGCCCCAAATAGTAACCCCTTACGCCCAAGTGACTATATGCTTTGTAAGGAGTAAAAAAAAAAGCATAACGAAAAGCTATAAGGTGGAAAATTAATTTTGGCCGACATTTGAATTACCTTCGTCACGTGACGTACGCAACAGAACTTAATTATCTCCCTTGTCTACATCTGTTGTTTTTTCTTTTAGTAAGCGTAATATAGTAATTTCGCTCCATTTGACAAATTTCTTTTTATATTAATAATTATTTTTCTACTCTTTTTTTATGTAGGAGTCACCACTTATCAAGGCCAGGAGGCCATTCGAGGGTAAGTGTTATTGAGTGTACAGTAATCAAGGGCATAATATCGTAGTAAAAAAAAAATCTCCTTACTGTGCGCTTGGGTCTGGTAATCGTTGCCAAAGAATCACACTAGAGACGATGTAAGCACTGAACATCATGACGATTGTCAGGAACGCAAAAGATGGAAGCCTAAAAAATAAATAAATAAAATTGTTTATAAAATTAACGCAATACTGAAAAAACAAGAACATTACTTCTTGAATTGGAAGCCATGTTTAATTTCAGAAGAGTTTCCGATGGCTAGCTATTCTGTACAAGTCCTGGATATGAAAAATTTTCAATGGGTAGCTGTTCTGTACAAGTCCTGGACTTTATGATTTTAAAAGCAAAAGAACAAAAGATCCTTCTCATGTTGACACGAAAAAATTATGTGTTGGTATGCTAAATGATTCAATTTTTATGGAGAAATTCTGGTTTCTGATTGGTTGGTAACAGAACGTGAATTAATTTGATTCGTCAGTTCTAATCGGCAGCATTTGTCAATAGAATATCCCAACTTTCAGTGAGCATATCCCATTAGATACCAAAAATATTACAATAGGAGTCACCACTCATCAAGGCCTGGAGGCCACTCAAGGATAAGGGTTAAAGAGTGTACAGTAGTCAATGGGACAATATTGTAGTAATCGTTAATAGTGGAAATTTGGTAAATTGGATTACTTAACCATCAAGAACTTGTTTACATTGGACTTGAAGACGACGTATTGTAGTCAGTTGGAAAGCAGGCAAACGGAAGACAGTTCCACAGGTGTGCAGTTCTAAGAAAGAAGCTTTGTTCATGGAATCTACATTTAGGTTAAGGCACAGATAAAGAGATATTGATATTGGTTTCAGTTAGATGAGTGTTTTTCGTGAAAGTTTGGCAAGGGGGACCAAAGATTGGAGCTCATCCGAGCACTTGCGATTACATTCAAACACATATGGATATGCAAATATATAAACTTTATATATATATATATATATATATATATATATATATAATAGAAAATATCCAGAACGACGTGGGTAATGTATAATATATCTAAAAAATGTACATATCTGGACAATACATATCGGATGAGGTGTGATTATATTATTTTTTCAATTTTATACATATATTTATATACACCTTATATATTTTTCATTAATTAATAATTATAGAGATGATACAACTAAATGAAAATACAAATACATCGAGGACATTGCGAAGGCTGCTGCAAGTAAGATGGGCTCCCTCTATCGTGCTAGAAGACTACTCACACCTGAGAGTATCCTGTACCTCTACAAGGCCACACACACACACACACACACACACACACATATATATATTGTGTACAGAAAGTTGTTAGATGAGACAAGTCATTGGTACCGTCGGTTTCAAGCCCGATAGTTACGAGTTTAAGATATCCATATCAAACAGAGACGAGCATTGGCTGAAGAGAGTTTGATATGGATATCTTAAACGGTCCTAACTATTGGGCTTGAAACCGACGGTACCAATGACTTGTCTCATCTAACATTCTGTACACAAAATATAAAAACGCTCTTATATTTCGGATTTTCCTTTTAATTGAGCACTCTGCTGAATTTCTTTAAAAAAACTAATCATATATATATATATATATATATATATATATATATATATATAGGTTCAGGTTTGAGGTGTTAAAAAATATTACAATCTACACGGTATATAAAAAGTTTTAAAGAATAGTAAAACTCTCATCCGAGAACCCTCCCCCCCACCTCGTCCTCCTCCAAAAAGCCTTTGCCGGACATACAAAAAATACTTGATTCTGGTTAGGTAGTTTTTCTTGTTGATAGTTTTAGCATATCATTATGAAGAAAAAAATGTAAATCGCTTTTATTTCTTCCAAAATATACTTTGTCAGGATCAGAATTATTTTCAAATGACCTCCATCTTAAAGAAAAGTTTCATACAAACTTTATTGTGTACTCACAAAATAAACTGGCAAAGGATTATGGGAGATATGATGAAAAATTGCATATCATTCGCCAAATACCAAGTCCAAAACATACACTGAAAATAAAAAAATAGCAAAACAAAAAAAATATTTAGTAAAGAATTGAAAGAACAAACAAACAAACAAAACCTGCTAACTAAGAGCAAACCCTTGTGTTTGTAGCATTTCGATAAAAATAGATTTTTAGTCGCATGAAAGCGACTCTATAAGTCACTCCGTCTGTCTGTCCGTAACACTTTTGTGCTTGGCCTTTTTGGTTAAGATCAAAGGTCTGTTGTTAATAGATGCTGTTCTTAGCTTTTTAAGTTTTTCTTGGCCTTTTAGCCAAGATCAAAATCTCAAATCCCTCGACACAAATGACATTTTATTAATATTGTTATCTTTTTTGTATTTTTGATATGATTTAAAAAATGTTTTAAAATTGGGTTTAAGTAAATACAAATTTAAAGGAGTAACCATGATAAAAGATGTTGGCCGAGAGAAAAATCATTTAAAATTTACAACAGAGACGAGACGGATCAACCAACCTCACCATCCCCCCCCCCAGTTCTATCTCCCCTCTTGCCGGCTTTGGCGCCACTTCTTTTAGGCGCCAA
The DNA here is from genome assembly GCF_053919585.1 of Euprymna scolopes. Classification (NCBI taxonomy): domain Eukaryota; kingdom Metazoa; phylum Mollusca; class Cephalopoda; order Sepiida; family Sepiolidae; genus Euprymna; species Euprymna scolopes. The sequence goes on along the minus strand of NC_136527.1, from coordinate 112,214,386 downwards.
AGTCGGCTCCCCACTTTGGACGCCGACTCCACGTCACTCATTTTGGCGATTTCCAAACACAAAGAGAGCCGTTTAAAATACATAACAACCTACTGAGCAAACCAAGCGTAGAGCTGAATGTACTTTGGATACCTCTAATAGAGAGAGAAAACCTTGAATAACAACATAGGTTTAACATAAACAAAAACCAACTAAGAATTGTCCTAGTGACATATGACCGAGTGGTCCTAGACGTTGTATCAAAGTTTACAATTACTTAAAGGTGCTGAGTTCAATCCTGAACGAAGGCAGTGGAAAGTAACATTCAAAACAGGGAATCAGTGACTATGTCCCAGAGCCTAGCTGGAGTCCGAACACGGTACCCCCGTAATAATAATAAAGGGTTGGGTTCGAGACTCCTAACAAACGGTTCCCCAGTTCGATACAAAACACCTGATGAGGGCCAGAGGGCAAAACGGCCGAAACGTTGTGACTATAACAACCAAGATGAGGAAGTCAGTCCGACAATCTCAATATATATATATATATGTACTTTTTAATTATTTAAACACTTTAGCTTTATAAAATGTTGCATTTGTATTGACCTAAATGTTGTTTAGTTTTCGAAACATTGAAATATGGGTAAGGGGGAGGGGGGTAAAATACCTAAAAAAAACTATTTCCCCTCACATATTTAACGAAAACTGAACATTCAAAGTATAGGAAAACAATGCCACAACAACAAAAAAAAAAAGATGAGAAATTATTTTCAAAAGAAATACAGATGATTTATTCAGCTAACTGTATTGTCCCGTCTTACCCCATTACTTGGGGCAAAACGAGACAAATCTATATCTTTTTCGGAAAGAACATGATTTCAGCAGAACCATAAAAATAGATCAAAATAGATAAATTTTGAATACTTACCTCTTTTCGATGTACGGGGCTGAATAAAACAATGGTAGACGTTGGCGGCAACGCGTTACCACATGATCTCTTTAATTATGGGATCATATTTTTAATAATCACGTAAATATAAACAAAGTTTCATTCCATAACGGATACGTACAATGTAAACTTTTCTCGATATTTTCATTTTTTTAATGTCTTGATTAAACTGTACAAGTACCTAGGCTTCGAGGCTATTTGCACAACTAAACGGCAATTCTGCCGATTTCTCCCTCTGATTCTAATCGGCAGGTACTCGAAATAAAATGGCGTCTCCAGTTTCGGCGATAAACTGTAGAAGCACTGATTTTTTTTATTTGATCGTTCTAACGAAAAAAAAAAGCTGAGAAAAGATAAACAAAAAGAGAGAAAATTACCCCATCTTCCAGCTTGAAGATGTTGTTGATGTAGAGTAAGTTTGTCCACCATCGACTCTGGCAGATCTCGCTGAAGTCAGACTGCCAATATGGCCCCTCAAACAGATTCGGAAGAATAAAAGTATAGACCATGAGGATCACCGCATAACAAGGGGTCAGTCTGGAAAGGAAAAGGGGACACTCATTATGCTGTTACCGAATGGGGTTTTAGACATGTGAGATGATGAAGGCCGGAGGGCAAAACGGCCGAAACGTTGTGACTATAACAACCAAGATGAGGAAGTCAGTTCGACAATCTCAATAAATTGAAATCCAATATTTCGATTTTCAAATTTCGCTCTTATAACGAAGAAGCCTCCAATTTTTTAAATGGGAAGAGAGGGACCCCATGTTTTGAATGACGGCATCTTTTAGCAGTTTACGTTATCTAATGTTAAAAATACAACAAAAAAAACACTAAAAAAATCCCCCAGGGCAACGCCGGGACATGGGTCCTGCTAATTAAAAACTAGACTTACCTGAGATAACGCCGTACATACATGAGAATCACCGTCTTTAACCCAATGTTTCCTTTGCGATAATAATTTTCCAAAAAAAAGTAGGTGACCAAAATCCCACTGAAATAAAATTAAAATTCCTTTTAGACTAACAGGGATTTCCAATTAAAAAAAAAAAATTGACAAAAATAACGTATGATTATCAAGAGGTTAATCAGTGCAAATATACAACATATTTTAGATGGATGAGAGCGTTTCGTATATGTAAGTGTGTGTATATATATATATATATACATACAGGGGGGGTTTAGAGATTACCATGTAACAACTTTGAATCCCTGAAATACAAAATCATGTCCGACCGGTCGAAGAAGAAATAAACGTATCATCATGTGGTTTTGTATCTGCGTCTTCTGTGTTCATCATTACAACGAGAAAGGTAACGTGTTTATATTATATATATAATTATTCAGAATAATGAAATACAATAAATCTACTGGTGTGCAAATCCAGTGATTATCGGTCTGACAAAATATTATTGGGTGTAATATTTTATATAAGACTATCCCAGTTAAATAAAATTGCTCAATATACTAGATAGAGCAAATAAATCATAATTTAGGAATTTAAAATTTGTGATTTGAAAAAGTTAAATTTCAAATATAGAAATTTTATTGCATGCAAGACAAAGAATACAATATAGTAAAATTTTTGCTAATATTTTTCCTCGGAGGAGATGTATAAACATCGAAAACTCATGGGTTAAGGAAATATATTTTACTATACTGTATTCTTTGTCTTGCATACAATAACATTTCTATATTTGAAATGTAACTATGTAATATATTGCTGCTGGGCATTATGTAGACGTTCAGTGTGAATGAGGAGCCTGCGATATTATTGTAGCCCTTTTTTTAAAACTGTAAAAGTATTTATCTAAGTAATCTGGTTAATGTAGTGTCAGAATATATCTGGTTATTACGGTTTATCTCTAATATCCTTATAGCAGTATGTGACATATTTTCATTGTATGGATTGTATGGACACCCGGTGCGAACGGAAACCCCACGATATAACTATACCATCTTCAGACAAAATAGATACTACATTTGGATCCTAGCTAGAAGTCCAAATACAGCCCAAAAGCAACATCATTTTTTTATTGATTTTTTTTTACATGGTTGTCACCACTTATCAAGGCCCGGAGGCCACTCGGGGATAAGGGTTATTGCTTTGATAAAGTGTCTTACTTAGTGGCATTCATTCATCCATTAGTCTGGACGATTTTTTTTTTACATAGCATCTTCGGTGGTCGGGAGATCCTATTTATTAAAGAAGAGGTATATAGAAGGTGACAACATACTACAAACATTAAATTAGCATATCTATATGTTACTAATTTAATTTTCGTAATATGTTATCACCTTCTAGCCTCCTTTTTAATAAATAGGATCTCCCAATCAAATGATGTATAATCTGGAAACCGTGACACACATACGTACGTACATTAAAGGTAGTACGGTATTAATATATAGATTACTAGCAGTTGGGGGTAATTTGCGTAAAACACGTTTAAATATGATATTTTAATTTGTCCATATTTCGTATACATTATCATAGAGTCATGATTTCAAAAGTAAAAAAAAAAGTGTTTGGGTGCCATCAGCTAGAATCGAAACCGAAACTTTATAATTCAAAGCTGGTGACGTTACCACTGTACCAACGTGACACACATATAAACCAATTAAAAATAAACTAAGATGAATGTACAAAATGTTTAACAATTTTTTTCAATCAATTTGACCCCTTAAAAACAATTTTAACAGATTCATAAAAGAACGGCCCGTAGAAAACACAATCATTCGAGGCCTCTAGGGCTGCTCTGCGACTTTTAGTTTCGGAGGAGATAGAGTTTGAAAATATGGAAACAGGCAGACAGACCGACAGACAGACATATAACAGTTTATATATTAGATGTATGAAATTATATATAATTTCATTAAATGTACAAAGCCGAAACTGTGTCATTCAAAGCTGGTGACGTTACCACTGTACCAACGTGACACTCATATGAACTGATTAAAAATAAATAAAGACGAATGTACAAAATGTTTAACGTTTTTTTTAATTTTGACCCATTTTTGACCCCTTAAAAACTATTTTAAATGGCTAAGGACCCATAAAAGGCTGCTGCAAAGAAGGTGGGATCCCTCTACCGTGCTAGAAAACTACTTACGCCTGAAAGTATCCTGTACCTCTTAAGGCCACCATTCGCCCATATATGGAGTACTGTTGTCACATTTGGGCCGGTGCATCAGCTGCTTGTCTCTCACTCCTGGACAGGGTTCAAAAGAGAGTCGCCAACCTGATAAATCATGAACTGTCATCTAAGCTTCAGCCTCTGTCCCATCGACGAAATGTTGCATCCCTCTGCCTTTTCTACATGTACTTTTATGGTGAATGCTCTGACGAACTACAAGCACTTGTACCTCCTCGACGTGACTACCCTTGACAAACCTGACAAGCAACTAAGTCCCACCCCTTCAAAGTAGAGATCTCTAGATGTAAGAGAGCCTTCTACTCCAGTCATTTCTTCCCCAGAACCGCTAGACTTTGGAATTCCCTTCCGGGTCCCTGCTTCCCCAACTGTACTGTCATGCAGAAGTTCAAGTGTAACGTGAACCGACATCTTGCTGCCCAACTCCCTATATAGTACCCCTGTCACTTATGTCCCCGATAGTAGCCCCCTACTTTAAAGTGGCACTGTGCCTTGTTTGGGGTGAAAATTGATTGAAAATAAAAGAACGGTTTGTAAAAAACCCAATCGTATGAGGCCCCAAATGCCGCTCTGCGACTTGGAGACAGACAGATAGACAATCATATAGCCGTTTTTGTATTAGATTGAAACAAAAAATAAATACTTATATTAATACACAAGCATAAAGATTCTGGTACCTGAGCAGAAAGAAAGTATCCACTGCGAAGGGCGCAGCTAACACAGCCTGGAAGGTGAAACGCTGATATAAATCAATTCCATCGACAATATTTTCTGGAAAATAAAATAAAACGAATTTCTAGAGAATTTGGTGTTAGATTCGTGCGGTTGTAATTTTTACATTTGTAGCAGTTTTTTCGGTCAATTTTTACGACGTGCCACAGGCGCATTATAAGCACCTCAACCTCTAGGTGTATCAGAAGCCACCATTAAAAATGCGTGATAAGAACTTGAATAATTCAACATACTATCTTTCCAAGCTTATAACTACTTGAAAAATGTAATTCAAACCCTATTTTTTTTCAATTGAATAAAAATAACAGGTTTAATAGCAAATTATGCAATATTTTTTTTTAAATCGGTTTTCTTTAAAGAAGATTTAAAAGAAAATCAACGAAATTTTACTTACTTCGATTATAATATACATATATATATATAAATTAGAAAAAAATCATTAGCCTATAAAAAATACTATTCAATGGGTAATTCCATTCTTCATTGTTAAGAATTTATCCATATTTATACTTATATTCCATGTCCTTTTTAAATAAAATATTTTTTTAAACAGGGATTAAAAAAAAAACACGCTAACTCAGATGTTTTTCACTGTTCAAATAAAGCCGTTCTTAACATGGGGAGGTTGAGCCAACCTCCCCATGTTAAGAACGGCTTTCGGAATAAACACCCTCCACCTCGAAAACCGTTTTTAACATGGGGAGGTTGGCTTTTTTATTGCATTTTTTCACAAAACGAGGCAAACAAAACAAAGAAAAAAAATTATTAAATTTTGCAGAATAAAAACTCCTTATTTTAAGGGAGGCATCTCTATTTTAGTAAGAATTGTGAGGAAAAAAATGAATTATTTCTTCAACTATTTTATTTAATGTGACAAAGTTATATAATACTAGCATGGGTGCCCGGCGTTGCCCGGGTGTTTGGAGGTGTATGCTGAGTAAAACAAAAAAGCGATCAATTTTTTAAACTTTGACCCCTATTTTGACCCCCTTAACATTTATTGTTTTGGGCTCAAATCAAATTATTAAGTTAAATCCATGTCCAAGGAACCTATATCTAAAATTTCAAGTGTTTAGACCCAAAATTGTCGAAGGAGTTTAATAGAGTTCTCAAGAGTCAAATCGTTGAACTTCTACCCCTTAAAAGCCAAATTTCCGGCCGAAAACCGATCACCTAGATTTTCCCAAATCTCAGTACCCTGTATATCTAATTTCGAGTCGGTAGACTAAAAATTGACAGAATTATTGCGTAGGGAAATGTACACAGACACATAGACAGACAGACACACAGATACGTTCACTTTTATATATAGACATTTATATATATAGATTAATTTCCCCAATTATATTTGCATATTATCTGAACTCAAAATTTTTTTTTCTTCTAAAGTATGCATTACTTCTAGCTAAAATTAATACATAACCCTAAAGGTCTTACTTTGTAACCAGATTTTAAACGAGTTAAAAATAAGCAGACTTTTTCAATTTTATAAAAGTTGCATTATAACAAAAAAAAGTCATACCCAGACGTCACGTGGGAGGTACAATTTCTGTATTTGATTGTCATGGACAATTTCTAAGTTCACACAAGATAGGATGCAACATGCCCAAGACAAATCAACGTGTAATCAAATGAAAATTTCTAAGTCCAAACAAGAGGTGACGTAGGTATAGGTAGATGAGAATCCTATAGACCAAAGCAAGTCAACGTGTATTAAAGTAAAAATTTCTAAGTCCAAACAAGAGGGGACGTTGGTATAGGTAGATGAGAATTCTATAGACCAAGCCATCTCAGCGTAGATAAGAATTCTATAGACCAACTCATCTCAACGTGTATTCAATTGAAAATTTCTAAGTTCAAACAAGAGGGGACGTTGGTATAGGTAGAAAAGAATCCTGTAGACCAAGTCATCTCAACGTGTATTCAATTGAAAATTTCTAAGTCCAAACAAGAGGGGACGTTGGTATAGGTAGATAAGAATCCTATAGACCAACTTATTTCAACGTGTATTCAATTGAAAATTTCTAAGTCCAAACAAGAGGGGACGTTGGTATAGGTAGATGAGAATCCTGTAGACCAAGTCATCTCAACGTGTATTCAATTGAAAATTTCGCAGTCCAAACAAGAGGGATGTTGGTATAGGTAGATGAAAAGTCTATAGACCAAGTCATCTCAACGTGTATTCAATTGAAAATTTCTAAGTCCAAACAAGAGGGGACGTAGGTATAGGTAGATAAGAATCCTACAGACCAAGTCATCTAAACGTGTATTCAATTGAAAATTTCTAAGTCCAAACAAGAGGGGACGTTGGTATAGGTAGATAAGAATCCTATAGACCAAGTCATCTAAACGTGTATTCAATTGAAAATTTCCAAGTCCAAACAAGAGGGGACGTTGGTATAGGTAGATAAGAATCCTAAAGACCAAGTCATCTAAACGTGTATTCAATTGAAAATTTCCAAGTCCAAACAAGAGGGGATGTTGGTATAAGTAGATAAGAATCCTAAAGACCAAGTCATCTAAACGTGTATTCAATTGAAAATTTCTAAGTCCAAACAAGAGGGGACGTTGGTATAGGTAGATAAGAATCCTAAAGACCAAGTCATCTAAACGTGTATTCAATTGAAAATTTCCAAGTCCAAACAAGAGGGGACGTTGGTATAGGTAGATAAGAATCCTAAAGACCAAGTCATCTAAACGTGTATTCAATTGAAAATTTCCAAGTCCAAACAAGAGGGGATGTTGGTATAGGTAGATAAGAATCCTATAGACCAAGTCATCTCAGATTGTATTCAATTGAAAATTTCTAAGTCCAAACAAGAGGGGACGTTGGTATAGGTAGATAAGAATCCTAAAGACCAAGTCATCTAAACGTGTATTCAATTGAAAATTTCCAAGTCCAAACAAGAGGGGACGTTGGTATAGGTAGATAAGAATCCTGTAGACCAAGTCATTTCAACGTGTATTCAATTGAAAATTTCTAAGTCCAAACAAGAGGGGACGTTGGTATAGGTAGATAAGAATCCTGTAGACCAAGTCATCTCAACGTGTATTCAATTGAAAATTTCTAAGTCCAAAAAAGAGGGGACGTAGGTGTAGGTAGATAAGAATCCTATAGACCAAGTCATCTCAACGTGTATTCAATTGAAAATTTCTAAGTCCAAACAAGAGGGGACGTTGGTATAGGTAGATAAGAATCCTGTAGACCAAGTCATCTCAACGTGTATTCAATTGAAAATTTCTAAGTCCAACCGAGGGGATGTAGATATAGGTATCTTAGAATCCTATAGACCAAGTCATCTCAACGTGTATTCAATTGAAAATTTCTAAGTCCAAACAAGAGGGGACGTAGGTATAGGTAGATAAGAATCCTACAGACCAAGTCATCTAAACGTGTATTCAATTGAAAATTTCTAAGTCCAAACAAGAGGGGACGTAGGTATAGGTAGATGAGAATCCTATAGACCAAGTCATCTCAACGTGTATTCAATTGAAAATTTCTAAGTCCAAACAAGAGGGGACGTTGGTATAGGTAGATAAGAATCCTATAGACCAAGTCATCTAAACGTGTATTCAATTGAAAATTTCTAAGTCCAAACAAGAGGGGACGTTGGTATAGGTAGATAAGAATCCTATAGACCAAGTCATCTAAACGTGTATTCAATTGAAAATTTCTAAGTCCAAACAAGAGGGGACGTTGGTATAGGTAGATGAGAATCCTATAGACCAAGTCATCTAAACGTGTATTCAATTGAAAATTTCTAAGTCCAAACAAGAGGGGACGTTGGTATAGGTAGATGAGAATCCTATAGACCAAGTCATCTAAACGTGTATTCAATTGAAAATTTCTAAGTCCAAACAAGAGGGGACGTTGGTATAGGAAGATAAGAATCCTATAGACCAACTCATCTTAACGTGTATTCAATTGAAAATTTCTAAGTCCAAACAAGAGGGGACGTTGGTATAGGTAGATGAGAATCCTGTAGACCAAGTCATCTCAACGTGTATTCAATTGAAAATTTCTAAGTCCAAACAAGAGGGGACGTTGGTATAGGAAGATAAGAATCCTGTAGACCAAGTCATCTCAACGTGTATTCAATTGAAAATTTCTAAGTCCAAACAAGAGGGGACGTTGGTATAGGAAGATAAGAATCCTATAGACCAAGTCATCTCAACGTGTATTCAATTGAAAATTTCTAAGTCCAAACAAGAGGGGACGTAGGTATAGGTAGATAAGAATCCTACAGACCAAGTCATCTAAACGTGTATTCAATTGAAAATTTCTAAGTCCAAACAAGAGGGGACGTTGGTATAGGTAGATAAGAATCCTATAGACCAAGTCATCTTAACGTGTATTCAATTGAAAATTTCTAAGTCCAAACAAGAGGGGACGTTGGTATAGGTAGATAAGAATCCTATAGACCAAGTCATCTCAACGTGTATTCAATTGAAAATTTCTAAGTCCAAACAAGAGGGGACGTAGGTATAGGTAGATAAGAATCCTATAGACCAAGTCAAGTCAACGTGTATTCAATTGAAAATTTCTAAGTCCAAACAAGAGGGGACGTTGGTATAGGTAGATAAGAATCCTATAGACCAAGTCATCTTAACGTGTATTCAATTGAAAATTTCTAAGTCCAAACAAGAGGGGACGTTGGTATAGGTAGATAAGAATCCTATAGACCAAGTCATCTCAACGTGTATTCAATTGAAAATTTCTAAGTCCAAACAAGAGGGGACGTTGGTATAGGTAGATAAGAATCCTATAGACCAAGTCAAGTCAACGTGTATTCAATTGAAAATTTCTAAGTCCAAACAAGAGGGGACGTTGGTATAGGAAGATAAGAATCCTATAGACCAAGTCATCTAAACGTGTATTCAATTGAAAATTTCTAAGTCCAAACAAGAGGGGACGTTGGTATAGGAAGATAAGAATCCTATAGACCAACTCATCTTAACGTGTATTCAATTGAAAATTTCTAAGTCCAAACAAGAGGGGACGTTGGTATAGGAAGATAAGAATCCTGTAGACCAAGTCATCTCAACGTGTATTCAATTGAAAATTTCTAAGTCCAAACAAGAGGGGACGTTGGTATAGGAAGATAAGAATCCTATAGACCAAGTCATCTCAACGTGTATTCAATTGAAAATTTCTAAGTCCAAACAAGAGGGGACGTAGGTATAGGTAGATAAGAATCCTACAGACCAAGTCATCTCAACGTGTATTCAATTGAAAATTTCTAAGTCCAAACAAGAGGGGACGTTGGTATAGGTAGATAAGAATCCTATAGACCAAGTCATCTCAACGTGTATTCAATTGAAAATTTCTAAGTCCAAACAAGAGGGGACGTAGGTATAGGTAGATAAGAATCCTACAGACCAAGTCATCTCAACGTGTATTCAATTGAAAATTTCTAAGTCCAAACAAGAGGGGACGTTGGTATAGGTAGATAAGAATCCTATAGACCAAGTCATCTAAACGTGTATTCAATTGAAAATTTCTAAGTCCAAACAAGAGGGGACGTAGGTATAGGTAGATAAGAATCCTACAGACCAAGTCATCTCAACGTGTATTCAATTGAAAATTTCTAAGTCCAAACAAGAGGGGACGTTGGTATAGGTAGATAAGAATCCTATAGACCAAGTCATCTCAACGTGTATTCAATTGAAAATTTCTAAGTCCAAACAAGAGGGGACGTTGGTATAGGTAGATAAGAATCCTACAGACCAAGTCATCTCAACGTGTATTCAATTGAAAATTTCTAAGTCCAAACAAGAGGGGACGTTGGTATAGGTAGATAAGAATCCTATAGACCAAGTCATCTAAACGTGTATTCAATTGAAAATTTCTAAGTCCAAACAAGAGGGGACGTAGGTATAGGTAGATAAGAATCCTACAGACCAAGTCATCTCAACGTGTATTCAATTGAAAATTTCTAAGTCCAAACAAGAGGGGACGTTGGTATAGGTAGATGAGAATTCTATAGACCAAGTCATCTCAACGTGTATTCAATTGAAAATTTCTAAGTCCAAACAAGAGGGGACGTTGGTATAGGTAGATAAGAATCCTACAGACCAAGTCATCTCAACGTGTATTCAATTGAAAATTTCTAAGTCCAAACAAGAGGGGACGTTGGTATAGGTAGATAAGAATCCTATAGACCAAGTCATCTAAACGTGTATTCAATTGAAAATTTCTAAGTCCAAACAAGAGGGGACGTTGGTATAGGTAGATGAGAATCCTATAGACCAAGTCATCTCAACGTGTATTCAATTGAAAATTTCTAAGTCCAAACAAGAGGGGACGTTGGTATAGGTAGATAAGAATCCTATAGACCAAGTCATCTAAACGTGTATTCAATTGAAAATTTCTAAGTCCAAACAAGAGGGGACGTTGGTATAGGTAGATAAGAATCCTATAGACCAAGTCATCTAAACGTGTATTCAATTGAAAATTTCTAAGTCCAAACAAGAGGGGACGTTGGTATAGGTAGATAAGAATCCTATAGACCAAGTCATCTCAACGTGTATTCAATTGAAAATTTCTAAGTCCAAACAAGAGGGGACGTTGGTATAGGTAGATAAGAATCCTATAGACCAAGTCATCTAAACGTGTATTCAATTGAAAATTTCTAAGTCCAAACAAGAGGGGACGTAGGTATAGGTAGATAAGAATCCTACAGACCAAGTCATCTCAACGTGTATTCAATTGAAAATTTCTAAGTCCAAACAAGAGGGGACGTTGGTATAGGTAGATAAGAATCCTATAGACCAAGTCATCTCAACGTGTATTCAATTGAAAATTTCTAAGTCCAAACAAGAGGGGACGTAGGTATAGGTAGATAAGAATCCTACAGACCAAGTCATCTCAACGTGTATTCAATTGAAAATTTCTAAGTCCAAACAAGAGGGGACGTTGGTATAGGTAGATAAGAATCCTATAGACCAAGTCATCTAAACGTGTATTCAATTGAAAATTTCCAAGTCCAAACAAGAGGGGACGTTGGTATAGGTAGATAAGAATTCTATAGACCAAGTCATCTCAACGTGTATTCAATTGAAAATTTCTAAGTCCAAACAAGAGGGGACGTTGGTATAGGTAGATAAGAATCCTATAGACCAAGTCATCTAAACGTGTATTCAATTGAAAATTTCTAAGTCCAAACAAGAGGGGACGTTGGTATAGGTAGATGAGAATCCTATAGACCAAGTCATCTAAACGTGTATTCAATTGAAAATTTCTAAGTCCAAACAAGAGGGGACGTTGGTATAGGTAGATAAGAATTCTATAGACCAAGTCATCTCAACGTGTATTCAATTGAAAATTTCTAAGTCCAAACAAGAGGGGACGTTGGTATAGGAAGATAAGAATCCTATAGACCAACTCATCTTAACGTGTATTCAATTGAAAATTTCTAAGTCCAAACAAGAGGGGACGTTGGTATAGGTAGATAAGAATCCTGTAGACCAAGTCATCTCAACGTGTATTCAATTGAAAATTTCTAAGTCCAAACAAGAGGGGACGTTGGTATAGGAAGATAAGAATCCTATAGACCAAGTCATCTCAACGTGTATTCAATTGAAAATTTCTAAGTCCAAACAAGAGGGGACGTTGGTATAGGAAGATAAGAATCCTATAGACCAACTCATCTTAACGTGTATTCAATTGAAAATTTCTAAGTCCAAACAAGAGGGGACGTTGGTATAGGTAGATAAGAATCCTAAAGACCAAGTCATCTCAACGTGTATTCAATTGAAAATTTCTAAGTCCAAACAAGAGGGGACGTAGGTATAGGTAGATAAGAATCCTACAGACCAAGTCATCTAAACGTGTATTCAATTGAAAATTTCTAAGTCCAAACAAGAGGGGACGTTGGTATAGGTAGATGAGAATCCTATAGACCAAGTCATCTAAACGTGTATTCAATTGAAAATTTCTAAGTCCAAACAAGAGGGGACGTTGGTATAGGAAGATAAGAATCCTATAGACCAACTCATCTTAACGTGTATTCAATTGAAAATTTCTAAGTCCAAACAAGAGGGGACGTTGGTATAGGAAGATAAGAATCCTATAGACCAAGTCATCTCAACGTGTATTCAATTGAAAATTTCTAAGTCCAAACAAGAGGGGACGTTGGTATAGGAAGATAAGAATCCTATAGACCAAGTCATCTCAACGTGTATTCAATTGAAAATTTCTAAGTCCAAACAAGAGGGGACGTTGGTATAGGTAGATGAGAATCCTATAGACCAAGTCATCTCAACGTGTATTCAATTGAAAATTTCTAAGTCCAAACAAGAGGGGACGTAGGTATAGGTACATGAGAATCCTATAAACCAAGGCATCCCAGCCTGTATTCAATTGAAAATTTCTAAGTCCAGACAGGGGGGACGTTGGTATAGGTAGAAGAGGAGCTACTAGACCAACACCTGTCCACGAGTATTCAATTGAAATTTCTAAGTTCAAAACAGTGTAAGTTAGTGTCTGGAAGTGCCCGATCGACGCCTACTGCCATGTTGGGTGCATGTAGGCGTAGCAAAATGCCTTCTAATCTGCTAGGCACATCGGGACTTAGTTTTTTTTCTGTCCTTTCTCTGCACCGTGTAGGTTGGCGTCTGGATGTGCCTCATCGACGCCTACTGTTACCTGGGATAGCAAGACGGGGAATAGGGATAAAGAATAAGAAAAGGGATATAGACAGATCTAGATAAATACAGAGGTATAAAGAGAGACAGGCAAGGGAGATACATTTCATGATTCAACTTATATGCTAATAAGAAATAGTTGGTATATCAGGAACACAAGCATTGTTTTTACTGGTTAATTTTACATCAGAATACACTTGTAGATTTTATGTAGCTTTTTTCTATAGGGAACATGCAAATAGCACACATAACATCTAGACATATAAATATATACATAAAACAATTATAGTTATGAGATATATCTGAACTAATCCAAAAAGACAATAATGATGAATATCATCACTTACCTTGGAAAATTATCCAGGCTGTATGCCTACTCACATTCCATCAAACACCAGGAAATCATGAGCCATTGCTTGGTTGATTTTTTTTATTTTTATTTTTTTCATACACATTTGTAATTGTGTCTTGCTTTATCAAGTATTTTTGTAGTTAATCTGTGGTGTTGGGAGAGGTGTTAACATGAATCAATTTTGGTTAACATTTTTTATTATGTATATTTTTTTCAGTTTACAGAGTCATTGCAGTACCAAGTCTGACACTGTAATTGCTTGAAAAGTATTGCATTGGGAAGGATTCTTTTTTCTTTCTTTTTTTTTTTTTTTTGAGGTGTGCAGGAATTTCAGTAGGGGAAGTTTCTACTGATTTCAGATTCCAAGACAGCAAAGTTGTATTTTATTGTTTGTGCATTCTTTTATCAAGTTTTTACAGATGTTTTTGTGTTATGAAAGTGAAAATGAATGAGTTGCAAAGACATTTACATTTTTGCATTCTTTTTTTAATTCTTCACCTTGTGTGATTTAATGTCCCAAGAGTGAACCAAGACGGATGAGTCTTATTCAGCAGAGTGGAAAAAAACAGGTTACCTTTGGTTGTCCTCAATGGATTTGTCCATAGTATAATGTGTCCAAGTTATTGCCCTAATAAAGTGAGAACCATACCCCAAAACTAATGCAGAACTCTACTTACGTATTGCACAGCTACAAGAGTTAACTTGTCTAGGATAAGTGCCATATAAGTTTGCACAAGTCACTATATAGCTCTATTTATTAACTCATATGAACTTAAATTGCTGAACATGTCTCAAAAATTTTCTACAGAGCTCTACTTAGAAATGAGCACTCTCAAAGACAATTTATCTAACATAATTTTGAAATATGTTTTATAAAGTTACCATAGAGCTCTCAAATATATTAGGCACTCAAATAAGAAACTTGTTTTAAATACTTGTCATATATATATATATATATATATATATATATATATATATATACGTATATATATATATTAAACACTTACAGTATATCTATACTTACATATTGACATTTAGGTTTTCAAAACATACTGCAGAGCTCTTCATGTTTTCTGAATTTTATTCTTTCGTCTACTAATGTATTGAGCACTCTTAAGTATATTCGTGTAGCTGAATTGCCATACGTTTTTTGAAAGTCTATATTTAGCTCTACTAATGTATTGAACTCTGTCAAAATAAATTTATGCAGTTGAAATGCCATATCTGTTTCTCAAATGTTTTATTTAGCTCTACTAATATATTGAGCACTCTGGAAGTAGATTTGTCTAAAATAATTGCCAAAATGTTTCCAACTCTTACTCCAAAGCTCTATAAATGCATTGAGCACTCTTAAAGTAAAATCGTCTTGTATAATTAAACAAAGCAATTTTTAAATTTACTACACAGCTATATAAAACTATGGAGCACATGCAAGAATCATTGGTAAATATATAAATCACATAATTATTAGAAGTTATTTTTTTAATTGAAATACATATATATATATATATATATAATCTATATATATATATATTCAAGGGAGACAATTTGTATATAGATCACATAATTATTAGAAGTTTTTTTTTATTGAAATAAATAAATATATATATATATATATATATACATACATACATATATATATATTCAAGGGAGACAATTTGATATAGATCATATAATAATTAGAAGTTATTTTTATTAATTGAAGTAAATATATATATATATATATATATATATATTTATTTCAATTCAATCAATGAGACATAGAGCAATAAAGTCATGTTATTTAGATTTTTACTTAATAATAACACTTTAAAATAGTGCTCAAAACTAGACAGAGCTGATATTATAAAACGTTTATTTTATTACAGGATAAGTAAACATTAAGATTTAACCAGAGTTATATAAGAGTGCTCAATAAGACATAGAGCAATAAAGACATTTTATTTAGATTTTTATTTAATAATTACACTTTAAATAGTGCTAAAAAAAGGGAGACAATTTGTATATAGATCATATAATTATCAGAAGTTATTTTTTTTTATTGAAATAAGTAAATATATGTGTATATATATATATATATATATATATATATATATATATATATTACAGGGGGACAATTTGTAATTTTTATTAGACCTTATTTTTTTTATTGAAATATATATATATATATATATATATATATATTCAAGGGAGACAATTTTAATATAGATCACATAATTATTAGAAGTTATTTTTTTTTTAATAAATATATATATATATATATATATATATAAATATATATATTTTATATATATATAATCTATATATGTTCAAGGGAGACAATTGTTATATAGATGACATAATTATTAGAAGTTATTCTTTTTATTGAAATATATATATATGTATATATATATATATATATTGACATTTTAGATTTTTCATTGAGAATCATAACATTTAGAATAAAATTATTAAAATTTATATTACATTATGTCATATTCACACAAGAATACCAAAAAAATTGTGGTTATCTAAATTGACGTATACATTTTTTTAACTTATTACCTTGCTCTACTGATGTATTGAGCACTCTACATATAAGTCCTGTCATTTGAATTTCTGTGTATATATTTTAAATATTTACAGTTAGCTCTAAGTCTTACCATCAAATTTCCATACATATTTCCAAAAATTTAACAACTATCTCTACTAATTCATTAATCATTGTATATATTTATCTTTCTGTCTCTCATTATATATCTATCTATCTATCTATCTATAGAATTGAATATGTCTGTCTGTGTGTACATCTGTCAATTTTAGTCTACATATTCCAAATTTTGATAAAAAGGGTACTGAGATTTTGGAAAATCTATGTGATTGGTACTTGGACAGAAATTTGGCGATTGAGGGGTCAAACTTCAATGATTTGGCCTTTGAGAACCCTACAAATCTCCTCCGACAATTATGGGTCTAAACACTTGAAATTTTACATATAGTTTCCTTGAACATGGATCTAACTTAATATCTCATTTGGAGCCCAAAACAATAAATTTTAAGGGTTCATAATAGGGGTCAAGTTTTAAAAAATTAACCGTTTCTCTGCTTTCTTTTTTGTTGGGGAGGGGGGCAGCATACACCGCTAAACACCGGGGCTACGCCAGTAACCCATGCTAGTATAATATGTATATATATATATATATATATATAAATGTATTTATTTCAATTTAAAAAAATAATTCTAATAATTATCTGATCTATATACAAATTGTCTCCCTTGATAATATATATATATATATTTATTCATTTCAATTAAAAAAAATAACTTCTAATAATTATGTGATCTTTATACAAATTGTCTCCCTTGAATATATATATATATATTCAAGGAAGACTATGTGAATATAGATAACAATTATTAGAAGTTATTTTTTTAATTGAAATAAATAAATAAATAAATATATATATATATATATATATATATATTTGAATTAAAAAATAACTTCAAATAATTATATGATATATATACAAATTGTCTCCCTTGAATATATATATATATTTCAATTAAAAAAATAACTTCTAATTATTATGTGATCTATATACCAATGGTCTCCCTTGAATATGTATATATATATATATATTCAAGGGAGATAATTTGTATATAGATTACATAATTATTAGAATTTATTTTTTTATGCTTAATTGAACTTTAATGCTTAGTTTTTCCATCAATTGTTTGACTTGGGTAATTTTTTTTAATGTATATTTGAAAAAAATCTATGCGCTAGTTGAGATAAGAAATAAAAAAAATTCTTACCTGTTACTTCCCAGGTGTTATCTCCACTTTTTCTCTTTTGTGCTTCTTGCTGAAACTCATGGCAATTTCATGTTTGTTTGTGTTCTTTGTTACATATATATAATTTTTACTGTGATGATTTTTTTCCTTTTAATTATTTAAAAACTTCTTTTTTTTAATAATTTAAAAACTTTTTTTTTTTAATGATATATTTAACTTTCTGGTTATGATCAAACACCCATGTACTACTTTTTTTTGTAGTTGCATAAGTTAGCTGATGAAAAGGAATACAAGCAGAACTGCATTCATTTAAATAAAGCTAATAGTTTAGAATTTGATTGTACCCAGATGTGCATGTACACAAAGAAAGAAACACTTACTTGAGGACTTCTGTAACTACAGGAAACATGTGGCAGCTAGGATAGCTGATGCTGCTGGATTCAGTTGTTTTTTCCAATCCACATAATTCTCACAATAGCTGATAGTAGAATTCCATCATGATCAAGAGGAGTACCTGAAATTACAAAGATATACACGCAGAAGGAAAGAAAAAGAATACTTACTCTACTTCTATGACAATGATTACTGCCAACACTTCGAGATGCTAATGTTGGAAGAAACAGATAGACATACATCATACACAGTTTGATTGTACCCAGATGTGCTTGAACGCAAAGAAAGAAATACTTGATTCAAACTGCACAAGACATGTGGCAGACAGGAACGGTGATGCTGCTAGGTTTCGTTGCTTGTTCCAATCTATAAAAAAGAGGTGATATTTATAGTGTTGATAATCTACTGCTGTGTGAAAGCTGGAACAATGGAAACAGTTAAATTAAATTTTCAAATCACAAAGACTGAAATCGAAATAGAAAGAAGAAAGGGTGATACTATACTCATCTTCCTGTCGGAGCAGACTACTTGCTAGTGACTGTTCGTTCGCCATTAAACTGGAAAGTAAAAGAAAAAAAAAACGAAAAAAAAAACAGGTTCCGCTGGGGAAAGCTCTTGTCTGGGCAGCGAGGTGATGAACTCCCGAAAGGAGGGGCACTATATAAAAACAAGCTTTGCTGCGAACATCTCCTAAAAAGCGGTTTCTACTCAGAATAACAGGCGGAGCAGAAAACAGAGGTGTTCTCTTTACCCAACAGGATTCGTAAAGATACCACTAGTTTGTGTTCATAAGACGGCGATGATCGCTCACAAAACTGGCATTCCTACTATCATATCGGAGGACCGTCATATATAATTGCACTACCATTTCGTATTGGAGGACGGTCATATATAATTGCACTACCATACCATTTCGGAGTTCCTAGACAGTAGGAATAATAAAAGCGGCCTTAAAGCGGCTTGTGAGCACACAATCTAGTCGAACTCTAGTCGTCCTTAGTCGAGTCGAGGCAAGCCTGCATTACATAGTAACACGAGCACGTGTCGCCTGCTTAGAGGGTAGCCCCCTTCGGGAGATTCGAAAGCGCACCTCACAGCGGAAGAGCTTCGGAACCAATCGGACCGTACCCAGACTTGCAGCTATTTGTTAACTTGGAAGTGGAGTCAACACCCCGACACTGAGAAAAGAGCTTTCCAAAAGCTCAAAACCAGTTGCATGCAAAGTCGGGGAAACTGGGAGCAGGCTGGGGAGAACACGGGGCCTTGCAGGGAGGCCCATTTTTCTCTTTCGTTCGGTTTACATCTTTCGGGTATTGTTCTCCTTTCAGCCTGCTCCCTTCACGCCTTTTTGCTCGCCACATGCAAGCGTATAAAAAGACGACCAGATGACGGACGCAACAAACTAATGCCGACATTTTCTGGATTTTTTTTTTTTTTTTTTTTTGCCAGAGCCCATTTAGCCGTGTAGCTGTTAAACTACAACGTTACACCCCCCTACCACGGTGAGGATAGGGTTGGACTTTAGGGGGGAAAATACACATCCAGTATTTTATCCAATAAAAGAACGGTTTATAAACTGCACAATTGTCACGGTAATTCTACAGTTTATGGACCGCCCTTAAATAATATTATATGTATGCTTTCATCTAACAAATTTAAAAAAAAAGACGTTAATTTAGATTAAAATTTTAATATTTTTTCCCCAGAACAGCACGGTTTATAAACTGCACAATTGTCACGGTAATTCTATAGTCTATCGACCACCCTTAAATAATATTATATGTATGCTTTCACCTAACAAATTAAAAAAAAAGACGTTAATTTAGATTTAAATTTAAAATATATTTTCCAGCAAAAGCACGGTTTATAAACTGCACAATTGTCACGGTAATTCTATAGTTTATCGACCGCCCTTAAATAATATTATATGTATGCTTTCACCTAACAAATTAAAAAAAACAGACGTTAATTTAGATTTAAATTTTAATATTTTTTTCCCAGAACAGCACGGTTTATAAACTGCACAATTGTCACGGTAATTCTATAGTTTATCGACCACCCTTAAATAATATTATATATATACTTTCACCTAACAAATTAAAAAAAAAAGACGTTAATTTAGATTTAAATTTAAAATATATTTTCCAGCAAAAGCACGGTTTATAAACTGCACAATTGTCACGGTAATTCTATAGTTTATCGACCACCCTTAAATAATATTATATGTATGCTTTCACCTAACAAATTAAAAAAAAAGACGTTAATTTAGATTTAAATTTTAATATTTTTTCCCCAGAACAGCACGGTTTATAAACTGCACAATTGTCACGGTAATTCTATAGTTTATTGACCGCCCTTAAATAATATTATACGTATGCTTTCACCTAACAAATTTAAAAAAAAGACGTTAATTTAGATTTAAATTTTAATATTTTTTCCCCAGAACAGCACGGTTTATAAACTGCACAATTGTCACGGTAATTCTATAGTTTATTGACCGCCCTTAAATAATATTATATATATACTTTCACCTAACAAATTTAAAAAAAAAGACGGTAATTTAGATTTAAATTTAAAATATATTTTCCAGCAAAAGCACGGTTTATAAACTGCACAATTGTCACGGTAATTCTATAGTTTATCGACCACCCTTAAATAATATTATATGTATGCTTTCACCTAACAAATTAAAAAAAAAGACGTTAATTTAGATTTAAATTTTAATATTTTTTCCCAGAACAGCACGGTTTATAAACTGCACAATTGTCACGGTAATTCTATAGTTTATTGACCGCCCTTAAATAATATTATATGTATACTTTCACCTAACAAATTTTAAAAAAAGACGTTAATTTAGATTTAAATTTTAATATTTTTTTCCAAGAACAGCACGGTTTATAAACTGCACAATTGTCACGGTAATTCTATAGTTTATTGACCGCCCTTAAATAATATTATATGTATACTTTCACCTAACAAATTAAAAAAACGGTAATATTTGTTGACTGGCTTTCTAACAGTATAATAAAATATAAAAAGACGTTCAACGTTAAAATCGTGTAAACTACACAAGTGTCGAAATTTGAAAAGAAATTCGACGTGTTTATGAACTGTGCTCATACTAACAACGTTCATTTGAACACTTGTGCAGTTTACACAACTGAAATAAATGCGTCATCTACTTTGAAACGAAAGGACATACCTTTTTTTTTTGACATCAGAGAAGTAGACAGAGGAGCGGCAGGGCGGCGGCTTAGCTGGGTCGACTGGCTGGTCATCTATTCTTCCGGAACTCATCTCGCTGCCAGGGTCCAAACTGAATTTACAGCCCGTTTTAGGCCTCTTTTTATATTTCACCATCGCCGTGAAAACCGTTAACTTTTTCCGGGAAAAATCGAACAGTTCGAGTCGATGATGCAACCTTTTTACCTTTTATGGAGTTTGTGTTACCTAGCTGCCTTTTCATTGGTTGATTTAAACTTGTTTAGTTGAAGAGTGAAGGTGGCGTGATATGCGCGCACGCACGCACGCACACACAGAGTAATACTTTGTGTTTGTGTGTGTTGGTGCCTTTATGCGAGTGTGTGTGTGTGTGTATGTGTTTATGTGTTTATGTGAGTGTGTGTGCTGAGTTAAATTTGTATGTTTGTGTTAATGCAAGTGTGTGTGTATGTGGGTGTGTGCGTCGTTGGCGTTGAAGCATGTTGGAGGGGAGCGTAGACACATTCTCTGTCTCTTTCGGTCTCTCCCCCCTTTTCC
>NC_136527.1:112182650-112190150 GCF_053919585.1 Euprymna scolopes | reverse complement strand
ATATTCGTTTTCAGCATACCTAAACAAACTGATGGTTGCCCCCTTTCATATGCCGCCTGTTCAAACATGGTCATCAGTGATTTACATTTCAAAATACACGCATTAATACAACTAGCTCCAAAACTATTTATCTCTGCTAATTTTCCTTGCGATATTCGTTTTCAGCATACCTAAACAAACTGATGGTGTCCCCCTTTCATATGCCGCCTGTTCAAACATGGTCATCAGTGATTTACATTTCAAAATACACGCATTAATAAAACTAGCTCCAAAACTATTTATCTCTGCTAATTTTCCTTGCGATATTCGTTTTCAGCATACATGAACAAACTGAGGGTTGGAACCTTTCATATGCCGCCTCTTCAAACATGGTCGCCAGTGATTTACATTTCGCAATACATGCATTAATAAAACTAGCTCCAAGACTATTTTTCTCTGCTAATTTTCCTTGCGATATTCGTTTTCAGCATACCTGAACAAACTGAACGGTTCGAGTTTTCCGGGTACGATTTTTCCAGAGACGAGTTTTCCCGGGACAAGTTTTCCGGGCACTGGTATAAGTGCTATGGGTTCATGAGAGCACATCCCATAAAAGTACTTGTAATCAGGGATGCAACACTGAGGCGATGGGACAGACGTTGGAGATTGACCTATAGCACGCACGGGGCCTATTAGATTAGATACTCTTTTTTTTGTTGTTTTTGTGCTCAACGATAAAAACCGACTTCTTCATTTGTGTTTGCTTCTCATTTTCGCTTTTTCTCTGATAAGTGTTTCGCTAATGTGAAAAAGAAAACATGTTCGAACGTTTGCTGACATTTATTGGATGTGTTGCTACCAGTATTTTGCTTAATTTTCGAGTTTGGAGCGATTATCGAGTCTCACAAGATGTGTGTAAAATGTCAGACACTTCTTTATTGTTCTAACTTAAAACCGTGCGCTACTTTTGTGTGTGTTAAATAAACGTTTTAAAATAAGTTAAAACAACAAAAATGTGATCTAGGTAGGTAGAAGAGTAACTTATCTTGCCTTTGGTAACATTCATTTTCTTATATATTTATTTGTTCACTACTTTTTCGTTTTGTTCTCTTGAATGCGAAATATTCGCCGTGGAATTTCCACGGGTCACGATTATTTCGTTTTATTAATCTTAAGTTTCATAGAATAAAAAGTTCAGACACAACTTTGTCGAGCGATTTATAATCGATTTCATTTAACTTCTGTTTGACCCCGGCACGTACGATCCTTTCTCTCCTTCCCCCACTCTCTCTCTCTTCTTTAGCTTGGTGACAAGCGATATGCTTATGTGTGCGTGCGTGTGTGTGTGTGTGTATGTGTGTACATGCGTGCGTATGTGTGTTGTCGTATTCACCAAAATTTAAAAAAATAAAAACTTTTTTCCCCGACCGACCGGATTAGGGTTGTGAGGTGTGGTTAGAGTTCATGAAAATAAATGTTAGCAATAAAAACTTTTTAAAACCAAGTTAGAAAAAAGAAAACAATTTGCTTCCCCCGACCAAATTGTCATATTATTGGAGCGTCTAAATTAAGATTCTTCTTTTTTTTTTAGGCGATGTAATAAACCATATTTTAGAGTAGGGTGCCTCCTGTCTTTACTTTGGTTTGTATATTTTTCATGTAGCAAAAATGCTTCCGGGAGATCTTTTTAGGATTCTAAAGGTTTGCCTTTTTTTCCACTTTTTATTATCTTCGAAAAATTTACACAAATGTAAACAAGCAGTTTACGATTTGAAAGGCATCGTTAAAATGATATTTTTCGCGAGTTCTTTCAACTGTATAGTTTTTATTTCGTCGTCTTCAAGTCCAATGTAAACAAGTTCTTGATGAGCCGTTCATCTTAAGTAATCCAATTTACCAAATTTACACTTCTAACGATTACTATGATATTGTCCATTGACCACTGTACACTCTTTAACCCCTCGAGTGGTCTCTGGGCCTTGATAGTCAGTGATTCCTTTGTAAAATAAAATAAAAACATTTCAATACTTTGATGGTGAATCTATAGTCAGACTATGCTAATTTTCCTTGCGATATTCGTTTTCAACATACCTGAACAAACTGAGGGTTTGCCCCTTTCATATGCCGCCTGTTCAAACATGGTCGCCAGTGATTTACATTTCAAAATATACGCATTAGTATCTCGAAATATACGCATTAGTATCTCGAAAACTATTTGTCTGTGCCTTGCGATATTCGTTTTCAGCATACCCGAACGATTTTAAAATGGACAGGCCGAATGTTAACGAACCACACACACACACAAAAAGACACACACACACACGTAAACTCAGTGAAAGTGTCTACTGTCGATAAGGTAGTTGTAAATTAGATTACTGGCTCTTATGAGTTTTAGTCTAACCATCCTTTACAACTGTGATACAGTAGAACAGTCCGTCTCTGGACAATTAGCAGTGTATCGCATAACTCAATGACAGTGTCGAATGTTGACTAGCTAGTTGTAAGTTAGGTTACTGGCTCTGATGAGTTACACTCTAACAACCCTTAATAACTGTGATACAGCGGAACAGTCCGTTTTTGGACAAGTGGCGGTGATCGCATAACTCATTGAAAGTGCCGAATGTCTATTAGCTAGTTGAAACTTAGATTACTGGCTTTAATGAGTTTCAGTCTAACCACACTTAATAACTTTGATACAGCGGAAGAGTCCGTCTGTTTCGCATAACTCATTGACAGTGTCGCGTGTCGATTAGCTAGTTGTAACTTCGTAGCCGAATGCCCCTTTAAGAAGAGACTTGAAGATAATAATTATTGTTATTTGTATTGTTATTCTTATCGTCCAGCCATGATGCACGTGCAGAAATCCATTTCCAACTCAACTGTGTTAAAAAAAACTTCGAGACAAGAACGCCGACACTCGACTTCGAGACGAGTTTTCCCGGGACAAGTTTTCCGGGCACTGGTATAAGTGCTATGGATTCATCAGAGCACATCTCATTAAAGTACTTGTAAACAGGGATGCAACACTGAGGCGATGGGACAGACTTTGGAGATTGGCCTATAGCACGGGGCCTATTAGATTAGATACTCTTTTTGTTTTTGTTTTTGTGCTCAACGATAAAAACCGACTTCTTCATTTGTGTTTGCTTCTCATTTTAACTTTTGCTCTAATAAGAGTTTCGCTAATGTGAAAAAGAAAACATGTTCGAACGTTTGCTGACATTTATTGGATGTGTTGCTACCAGTATTTTGCTTAATTTTCGAGTTTGGAGCGATTGTCGAGTCTCACAAGATGACTGTAAAATATCAGACACTTCTTTATTGTTCTAACTTAAAACTGTGCGCTACTTTTGTTTGTGTTAAATAAACGTTTTAAAATAAGTTAAAACAACATTTTCTCATATATTTATTTGTTCACTACTTTTTCGTTTTGTTCTTATTGAATGCGAAATATTCGCCGTGGAATTTCCACGGGTCACGATTATTTCGTTTTATTAATCTTAAGTTTCATAGAATAAAAAGTTCAGACACAACTTTGTCGAGCCATTTTTTAAAACTTACGTTTGACCCCGGCACGTGCAGTGCAGAGAACACGACCCTTTCTCTCCTTCCCCCACTTTCTCTCTTCTTTAGCTTGGTGACAAGCGAATGCTTATGTGTGCGTGCGTGCGTGCGTGCGTGTGTGTGTGTGTGTGTGTGTGTGTGTGCGTGCGTGCGACGTGCCAACGTCAAACGAAGTTTAAATTGAAATTCATTTCGTCGGTTTCAACAAAATTTTAAAAAAATAAAAACTTTTTTCCCGACCGGCCGGATTAGGGTTGTGAGGTGTGGTTAGAGTTTATGAAAATAAATGTTAGCAATAAAAACTTTTTAAAACCAAGTTAGAAAAAAGAACACAATTTGCTTCCCCACCAAATTATCGTATTATTGGAGGCCCCGATTCTTCTTTTTTTTAAGCGATGTAATAAAGCATATTTTTGAGTAGGTTTCCTCCTCTCTTTATTTTGGTTTGTATATTTTTTATGTTGCAAAAATGCTTCCGGGAGATCTTTTTAGGATTCTAAAGGTTTACTTTTTTTTACACTTTTTATTATCTTCGAAAAATGTACACAAATGTAAACAATCAGTTTACGAGTTGAAAGGCATCGTTAAAATATTTTTAGCGAGTTCTTTAAATTTTATATTTTTATTTCGTCCTCTTCAAGTCCAATGTAAACAAGTTCTTGATAAGCCGTTCCTCTTAAGTAATCCAATTTACAAAGTTTATACTTCTAACGATTACTATGATATTGTCCCATTGACTACTGCACACTCTTTAAACCCTCGAGTGGTCTCTGGGCCTTGATAAGTAGTGATTCCTTTGTAAAACAAAAAATATTTCAATACTTTGATGTGCTAGTTTTCCTTTTCATTTCAAAATGCACGCATTCATAAAACTGTCTTGAAAACTATTTGTCTGTGCTAACTTTCCTTGCGATATTCGTTTTCAGCATACCTGAACAAACTGAGGGTTGGCCCCTTTCATATGCCGCCTGTTTAAACATGTTCGCCAGTGATTTACATTTAAAAATACACGCATTAATAAAACTAGCAAAAAAACTATTTCTCTCTGCTAATTTTCCTTGCGATATTCGTTTTCAGCATACCTGAACAAACTGAGGGTTGGCCCCTTTCATATGCCGCCTGTTCAAACATGGTCGCCAGTGATTTACATTAAAAAATACACGTATTAATAAAAACTAGCTCAAAAACTAGTAGTCTGTCTTTCTCTGTTAATTTTCCTTGCGATATTCGTTTTCAGCATACCTGAACAAACTGAGAGTTGGCCCCTTTCATATGCCGCCTGTTCAACATGGTCGCCAGTGATTTACATTTCAAAATACACGCATTGATAAAACTAGCTCCAAAACTATTTGTCTCTGCTAATTTTCCTTGCGATATTCGTTTTCAGCATACCTTAATAAACTGAGGGTTGGTCCCTTTCATATGCCGCCTGTTCAAACATGGTCGCCAGTGATTTACATTTCAAAATACACGCATTAATATCTCGAAAACTATTTGTCTGTCTGTGCTAATTTTCCTTGCGATATTCGTTTTCAGCATACCTGAACAAACTGAGGTTTTGCCCCTTTCATATGACGCCTGTTCAAACATGGTCGCCAGTGATTTACATTTCAAAATACACGCATTAATAAAACTAGCTCCAAAACTATTTTTCTCTGCTAATTTTCCTTGCGATATTCGTTTTCAGCATACCTGAACAAACTGAACAGTACGAGTTTTCCGGGTACGGTTTTTCCGGAGACGAGTTTTCCCGGGACAAGTTTTCCGGGCACTGGTATAAGTGCTATGGATTCATCAGAGCACATCTCATTAAAGTACTTGTAAACAGGGATGCAACAGTTGCAACACTGAGGCGATGGGACAGACTTTGGAGATTGGCCTATAGCACGGGGCCTATTAGATTAGATACTCTTTTTGTTTTTGTTTTTGTGCTCAACGATAAAAACCGACTTCTTCATTTGTGTTTGCTTCTCATTTTCGCTTTTGCTTTAATAAGAGTTTCGCTAATGTTAAAAAGAAAACATGTTCGAACGTTTGCTGACATTTATTGGATGTGTTGCTACCAGTATTTTGCTTAATTTTCGAGTTTGGAGCGATTATCGAGTCTCACAAGATGACTGTAAAATGTCAGACACTTTCTGTATTGTTCTAACTTAAAACTGTGCGCTACTTTTGTTTGTGTTAAATAAACGTTTTAAAATAAGTTAAAACAACAAAAATGTGATCTAGGAACGTAGAAGAGTAACTTATCTTGCCTTTGGTAACATTAATTTTCTTATATATTTATTTTTTAACTACTTTTTCGTTTTGTTCTCTTGAATGCGAAATATTCGCCGTGTAATTTCCACGGGTCACGATTATTTCGTTTTATTAATCTTAAGTTTCATAGAATAAAAAGTTCAAACACAATTTGTAATCGATTTCATTTAACTTCCGTTTGACCCCAGCACGTGCAGTGCAGAGAACACGACCCTTCCTCTCCTTCCCCCACCTTCACTCTTCTTTAGCTTGGTGACAAGCGATATGCTTATGTGTGCGTACGTGCGTGCGTGCGTGTGTGTATGTGTGTACGTGCGTGCGTATGTATGTTGTCGGTTTCAACAAAATTTAAAAAAATAAAAACTTTCTTCCCGACCGGCCGGATTAGGGTTGTGAGGTGTGGTTAGAGTTCATGAAAAGAAATGTTAGCAATAAAGACTTTTTAAAACCAAGTTAGAAAAAAGAAAACAATTTACTTCCCCACCAAATTATCGTATTATTGGAGCCCCCGATTCTTCTTTTTTTTTTTTTTTAGGCTATGTAATAAACCATATTTTGGAGTAGGGTGACCTCCTCTCTTTATTTTGGTTTGTATATTTTTCATGTTGAAAAATGCTCCCGGGAGATCTTTTTAGGATTCTAAAGGTTTGCTTTTTTTTTTACACTTTTTATTGTCTTCGAAAAATGTAAAAAAATGTAAACAATCAGTTTACGATTTGAAAGGCATCGTTAAAATCGTATTTTTCGCTAGTTCTTTCAACTTTATATTTTTATTTTGTCGTCTTCAAGTCCAATGTAAATAAGTTCTTGATGAGCCGTTCCTCTTAAGTAATCCAATTTACCAAATTGACACTTCTAACGATTACTATGATATTGTCCAATTGACTACTGTACACACTTTAACTCTTTTCCTCGAGTTGCCTCTGGGGCTTGATAAGTAGTGATTCCTTTATAAAATAAAAAAATATTTCAATACTATGATGGTGAATCTGTAGTCAGTCTGTGCTAATTTTCTTTGCGATATTCGTTTTCAGCATACCTGAACAAACTGAGGGTTGGCCCCTTTCATATGCCGCCTGTTCAAACATGGTCGCCAGTGATTTACATTTCAAAATACACGCATTAATAAAACTAGCTCCAAAACTATTTTTCTCTGCTAATTTTCCTTGCGATATTCGTTTTCAGCATACCTGAACAAACTGAGCAGTGCGAGTTTTCCGGGTACAGTTTTTCCGGAGACGAGTTTTCCCGGGACAAGTTTTCCGGGCACTGGTATAAGTGCTATGGGTTCATCAGAGCACATCTCATTAAACTACTTGTAAGCAGGGATGCAACACTGAGGCGATGGGACAGACTTTGGAGATTGACCTATATCACGGGGCCTATTAGATTAGATACTCTTTTTGTTTTTGTTTTTGTGCTCAACGATAAAAACCGACTTCTTCATTTGTGTTTGCTTCTCATTTTAACTTTTGCTCTAATAAGAGTTTCGCTAATGTGAAAAAGAAAACATGTTCGAACGTTTGCTGACATTTATTGGATGTGTTGCTACCAGTATTTTGCTTAATTTTCGAGTTTGGAACGATTGTCGAGTCTCACAAGATGACTGTAAAATATCAGACACTTCTTTATTGTTCTAACTTAAAACTGTGCGCTACTTTTGTTTGTGTTAAATAAACGTTTTAAAATAAGTTAAAA
>NC_136527.1:112145150-112177650 GCF_053919585.1 Euprymna scolopes | reverse complement strand
GGATGGCCAACAGGTACTTGTACAGTTTAATCAAGATATTAAAAAAATGAAAATATCGATAAAAAGTCATAGTTTACGTATCCGTTATGGAATAAAGATCTCCCCGCAAAAATTTCACCAAGTAGTTTTTTTTTTAAATTTTTTTACGGCTAAAAACAATTTGTTATGATACCGAGCAAAAGGTTCGATTTTTAGGAAGAAAAGCTAGTATTAAAGGTGCGGAGGGAGTGTCACTGTTGTGCAGAAGTGCCAAATAATCTTTTATTTATACTTCTATAACAAAATTATAATCTTTATAATAAAAATATGGACAATTCTACACTATTGGGACGAAATTTCGGAAATGGTAATATTGAATTTCACATGAAAACAATGGTATCTATGTATTCCTTGTATTTTTAAAATGATTATATCCAAAAATTACGAAAATCGATACGGTAGAAAATTATTTATTAAAGAAAATAAAATAGAATTTGATGAAAATGATCGTAAGACATAGGAGAGTTCAAATAGGAGGTAATTTTCCATTTCTATTTAAACAAGATGGCGGCAATTTTTCACATGCTAAAACGATTAAAGTTGTTTTTTTTATAATTCAGTAATATTCAGGAACTTAACATTCTAATTAATTAAAATTGACAAAAAAAAAATCAATAGAAACCATTGTTTTTATCTGAAAACTATTTATCGACTAAAAAATTTTGTTCTGATAGTGTAGAAGTGCCAAAATATGCTTATGCAGTTATTTTTTTTTTTAATCTTTAAATTTGTCTGACTTCATTTTCGCCGAATGGCTTTGTAAACAAGGGAGTGCCAATCTTAACAAAAGCCCTATTGCCAAATCAAAAAGGAGGAGATAATATCTAGGAGGATGGTCTCGTGACAAGAAAACGGACGCTACTCTATCAACCCCTCATCCGGAACAATACAACCTGATAGTTTTTATCCTACAAGTGTTATTTTAGTATTCGCTGTAGCCATGGTAGTGATACACGGGCAATTACTGATGGTCATTTTAAAAATGGAGAAGTATAATAAACGTGATGGTGAAAAGAAAATAAATGTTGTTGTTTTTTTGCCATTCATCAGGGGAAAACAGAAGATTTTTATTTCTATGGGGTGCGGGTCAACTTGCTTTTAGTGCCTATTTTCCAAAAAAATGTACAGACATCTTTAATTAGTAAAATTAACACAAACAATTGTAAAAAAAAAATGTAGTCAAGTGTGTGTCTGTGTCAATCGGCCAGGTTTTATTTCTTCCAGCCAGGTATGGATTTGTGTCAATCAGCCAGGTTTTATTTCTTCCGGCCAGGTGTGTGTCTGTGTCTATCAGTTGGGTTTTATTTGATCTTGTCAAGTGTCAGGCCCAGTACTCAAAACCTGATATTGAACAAATGTCAGAGAAATTATCTTTCTATACGAATGCTCAAAGACATGACTTGATTTCTTACGCTAAAGTAAATAATAAACATTTTGTCCATTTTATTGGGGGGGGGTAATAATATTCTACAGATGATGTGTAAGTAATTTCTGGCTTGAATTAAATTTTAAGGACAAAAGCCAAGTATTTATGGTTCTTCTGTCTTTCAAGGGAACCATTAATATTCTCTGGCGGCCCTGTCATATCAAAGACCCTGAACATTTTTACATACCAAACAGATAACATTGGCATAAACTGTAGGAAATGATGTAAAATTCATTTCCAGCTCCCTGTTTCCCTAACAGTACCAACATACAGAATTTAAATGTAATGTGAACAAACATCTTGCTTCTAAACCCCTATAAATCTGGCCCCTACCACAGTAGTCCCTTATGCTTCAGTGGCAATGTGTCTTGTTTAGAGTAAATAAAAGTTAAAAAATGAAAAAGAAAATGATGTTGAAAGTCAGCAATCCCCTGACAGGCTTATCTTCATTCTCATTTGCGATTTGACATAACCTTTTCGAGCATTCTGATGGGCATTTCAAACAGGAGCGACACAATGAACGCGACGCCATAGGAGATCGTAAGATGACCAATGAAAGCATAGATCTGGAATAAAAAGGAAAAAAAATAAAAGTGATTTTAAGGATTTAAAGTTTTGGTAATTTATTCTGGTTAGGCAAAAATCAAATATCGAAAAAAGAATAATTAAAACAGAGATGACCAACGAAAGCGTAGATGTGGAATAAAAACAAAAAATTAAAAGTGATTTTTAACATACTAAGGATTTAATGTTTTGGTAAATCATTCTGGCTAGGCAGAATCAAATATCCAAGACTTTGGAATTCCATTCCATGTCCCTGCTTCCCCAACTGTACTGGCGTGCAGAAGTTCGAGTGCAACGTGAACCGACATCTTGCTGCCCAAATCCCTACATAGTACCCCAGTAGTTGTTGCCCCTGATAGTAGCCCCCTACATCAAAGTGGCAATGTGCCTTGTTTGGGTTGAAAATGTAATTTAAAAAAAAAATATGATAAAGATGTATAAAAAGTGAAAACTTACAGTCGTTGCATTTGATAGGTAGAGTGGGGTCATGCTCATCCTCATACCAACCATGATGATAATGGGATGGAGGAGATAAGCACAATACGTTAAACGGTTCATTATGATCCAGAACTTCCAGGAAAGGATGTGGCTGATCATTCCTTAAAAGAAAAAAAAAAGATTTGTGTTAAAGCTGCATTTGAATAAAAACTGGCTAGGCAGAATCAAATATCGATTGCATAAGTCCCCCGATACAAATAAATAAAAAGAAATACACTAGCAAATAATGTAAAATAAACTTACGTTAAAAGAAAAGAAATTACTTTTTTAGTGTGCGCAAAGGTGGCTGTCTGCATGAAAGAAGGAAGGGAGGAAAAAGGTGAAGACTTGAGAGCGTGAAAGAAAGAGTCCTACTACGTGTTGTGCTGAAGTAAGAGAAAGAGAGAGTCAAATAATGTTCCTTGGCGTGCAAGAAAATCTGTCATCTCAGCTACTGAATTCACTCGGCGAGCGTTCGCCTTGTGACTTGTCTTTCTGCTGGTGTCTGTTGTCTCTCTCTGACCAGAGAAGTTCTTGCTGTTTTATATTTTTTTAGAGGCTCCCAGAAGCTTGCAAGAATAAGTTTTTTAAATCGAGCCCTGATTGGTCAAAAAATCATATTTTTTATGAAGAAACATGCTTTCAACTACGGCCATTTCTCAAACATTCCGGCTTTTTGACCCAAGAGGTGTGGGTGGATGCTGTAATGCCCACGCAAATGAATTTATAAATTTCAATTTGTGCGTGTGCCTTAGAAAAATAAAAAAAAAGAATAGCACCAAAGGCAATGACAATGAATAAAAGCTGGCTAGGCAAAATCAAATATCAGTTTGTGAGATTCATAGCTAGAAAGGAACAAGGATTTGTATTAAACTTAAATATCTTAGGATAAGAAACAATTGAGGAATAAGTATTGTTTTAAAGAAACTGAATGAGGTACTATTTTTAACTTTAAAGAACATTGTGCAACAACAATGAATACAAACTGGCTAAGCAGAATAAAATATCGATTTCAATACTCATTGCTAGTTGAATTTTACTTTGATTTAAATAGTGATACCTAGAAGCGAACAAGGGTTTGTATTAACCTTAGAAGTCTTAAGATAACACATTTGAGGAATAAGTATTTTTTTGAAAGAAACTGAAGGAAGCAGTTTTTGATGCAAAAAACAGTGGGCAACAACAATGAATAAAAACTGGCTAACCAGAATCAAATATCAATCTGTGAGATTTATTTGTTTCTTGATCATTACTTACCTCCATTGCCTGATGCACAGATGATTATGACCCAGCTTACTGCCATCGCCCACAGTGGGTGGGATACTACTTCATAGGCTGTATACTGGCTATTTAACCAGGTGAGCGGGTTTTCCTTATTCATTGTGTATTTGATGTATGACAGAAAAAGGCAGGTGCTGACCGCAAAAGTCCATCCACACAATTGGAGGCACTTGAGAAAAATTAAGAAAGAAAATCATTACATATATATATACATATATACTTAGGGAATAAGAACAAGAGTCTAAAGAGCAGAGTATATTTTAATGTATTAGTAAATTCATTAATACAATCAAAATAAAAAGAAAGAAAACAGTGCTCGTTGTAATGTAGATATATAATAAGCTCGATAGGCATATATATTCTAGAGCTATTTTAATATTGAGTAAGATGATTGATAATTTATAATTAAAATTAAAAGTATCCAATGACGATGGGATTTACATTTTTGGATTTTACCGTCATTGGATACTTTACCTTTCACCAGACTATCCATTCACATGAAATCACCGTTTTCTTCACCATATTCCTTCTGCTTTACTTATCAAGTAAGATCTTTGACTTACTTGCAGTTTCATCAAATACTTTTGTATGCAAAATCAGATCCCGCATTTTGTTAATTCCTACCCTCTGATAGGAAGGAAAGTATTTCTTCGAAATTTCACGGATTAAGGACTATCCACTTATTATTTCCTTTTCAGATTAAATATGTTTTTAACTCTTTTTAAAAGTGTTTTTTAACATGTTTAATTAACTATTTGCTCTTATTATAAGCTCTATCTCCTATTTGGTTTTATCGAGCTTTTACATCTGGTTGAGATAATTTTATAAATATTAATTCTTTAATATTTATAATATACTTTAATTTTACCATCTTGGATCATTTTGGTAAATTTAATTGTAATTTTTATTTTATATATATATATATATACATTAGATAGATCCTATGTTGAGAGAAAAGATATCTGGCTACTAACCTTTGGGAAACTGCGTTTTCTGCTCTTTTGCTGCAAGAAATATCCCAAGATGATTCCGATGAGAAAAGGACTAATTCGGCACCAAGGTTTCGTGTAGATGTCATCATTTATCACGCTACTGGAAACAGAAAAATAAATTGATTTGCAGGTAAGAAAATAGGAATGTGTTCTGATGAACTCTTTTCACTTGTAACCCATCGACGTACATATCCCTGACAAACCCGCTTAGCAATAACATCTCACCCCTTCACTGTTGATGTCCCTAAATGCCAGAAAGCTTTCTATTCTAATAATTTCTTCCCTCGAGCAGCTAAACTTTGGAATTCCCTTCCTGCTACCTGCTTCCTTGGTCGTACTGATATGCAGAAGTTAAAATGTAACATAACCCAACATCTTGGTAATCTTTCCTAGACATGGCCCCAAATAGTAACCCCTTACGCCCAAGTGACTATATGCTTTGTAAGGAGTAAAAAAAAAAGCATAACGAAAAGCTATAAGGTGGAAAATTAATTTTGGCCGACATTTGAATTACCTTCGTCACGTGACGTACGCAACAGAACTTAATTATCTCCCTTGTCTACATCTGTTGTTTTTTCTTTTAGTAAGCGTAATATAGTAATTTCGCTCCATTTGACAAATTTCTTTTTATATTAATAATTATTTTTCTACTCTTTTTTTATGTACGAGTCACCACTTATCAAGGCCCGGAGGCCATTCGAGGGTAAGTGTTATTGAGTGTACAGTAATCAAGGGCATAATATCGTAGTAAAAAAAAAATCTCCTTACTGTGCGCTTGGGTCTGGTAATCGTTGCCAAAGAATCACACTAGAGACGATGTAAGCACTGAACATCATGACGATTGTCAGGAACGCAAAAGATGGAAGCCTAAAAAATAAATAAATAAAATTGTTTATAAAATTAACGCAATACTGAAAAAACAAGAACATTACTTCTTGAATTGGAAGCCATGTTTAATTTCAGAAGAGTTTCCGATGGCTAGCTATTCTGTACAAGTCCTGGATATGAAAAATTTTCAATGGGTAGCTGTTCTGTACAAGTCCTGGACTTTATGATTTTAAAAGCAAAAGAACAAAAGATCCTTCTCATGTTGACACGAAAAAATTATGTGTTGGTATGCTAAATGATTCAAGTTTTATGGAGAAATTCTGGTTTCTGATTGGTTGGTAACAGAACGTGAATTAATTTGATTCGTCAGTTCTAATCGGCAGCATTTGTCAATAGAATATCCCAACTTTCAGTGAGCATATCCCATTAGATACCAAAAATATTACAATAGGAGTCACCACTTATCAAGGCCTGGAGGCCACTCAAGGATAAGGGTTAAAGAGTGTACAGTAGTCAATGGGACAATATTGTAGTAATCGTTAATAGTGGAAATTTGGTAAATTGGATTACTTAACCATCAAGAACTTGTTTACATTGGACTTGAAGACGACGTATTGTAGT
Organism: Euprymna scolopes; assembly: GCF_053919585.1. Taxonomy (NCBI): domain Eukaryota; kingdom Metazoa; phylum Mollusca; class Cephalopoda; order Sepiida; family Sepiolidae; genus Euprymna; species Euprymna scolopes. Next base: position 112,171,422 of record NC_136527.1, on the reverse strand, counting down.
CAGTTGGAAAGCAGGCAAACGGAAGACAGTTCCACAGGTGTGCAGTTCTAAGAAAGAAGCTTTGTTCATGGAATCTACATTTAGGTTAAGGCACAGATAAAGAGATATTGATATTGGTTTCAGTTAGATGAGTGTTTTTCGTGAAAGTTTGGCAAGGGGGACCAAAGATTGGAGCTCATCCGAGCACTTGCGATTACATTCACACACATACGGATATGCAAATATATAAACTTTATATATATATATATATATATATATAATAGAAAATATCCAGAACGACGTGGGTAATGTATAATATATCTAAAAAATGTACATATCTGGACAATACATATCGGATGAGGTGTGATTATATTATTTTTTCAATTTTATACATATATTTATATACACCTTATATATTTTTCATTAATTAATAATTATAGAGATGATACAACTAAATGAAAATACAAATACATCGAGGACATTGCGAAGGCTGCTGCAAGTAAGATGGGCTCCCTCTATCGTGCTAGAAGACTACTCACACCTGAGAGTATCCTGTACCTCTACAAGGCCACACACACACACACACACACACACATATATATATATATATTGTGTACAGAAAGTTGTTAGATGAGACAAGTCATTGGTACCGTCGGTTTCAAGCCCGATAGTTACGAGTTTAAGATATCCATATCAAACAGAGACGAGCATTGGCTGAAGAGAGTTTGATATGGATATCTTAAACGGTCCTAACTATTGGGCTTGAAACCGACGGTACCAATGACTTGTCTCATCTAACATTCTGTACACAAAATATAAAAACGCTCTTATATTTCGGATTTTCCTTTTAATTGAGCACTCTGCTGAATTTCTTTAAAAAAACAAATCATATATATATATATATATATATATATATATATATATATAGGTTCAGGTTTGAGGTGTTAAAAAATATTACAATCTACACGGTATATAAAAAGTTTTAAAGAATAGTAAAACTCTCATCCGAGAACCCTCCCCCCCCCTCGTCCTCCTCCAAAAAGCCTTTGCCGGACATACAAAAAATACTTGATTCTGGTTAGGTAGTTTTTCTTGTTGATAGTTTTAGCATATCATTATGAAGAAAAAAATGTAAATCGCTTTTATTTCTTCCAAAATATACTTTGTCAGGATCAGAATTATTTTCAAATGACCTCCATCTTAAAGAAAAGTTTCATACAAACTTTATTGTGTACTCACAAAATAAACTGGCAAAGGATTATGGGAGATATGATGAAAAATTGCATATCATTCGCCAAATACCAAGTCCAAAACATACACTGAAAATAAAAAAATAGCAAAACAAAAAAAATATTTAGTAAAGAATTGAAAGAACAAACAAACAAACAAAACCTGCTAACTAAGAGCAAACCCTTGTGTTTGTAGCATTTCGATAAAAATAGATTTTTAGTCGCATGAAAGCGACTCTATAAGTCACTCCGTCTGTCTGTCTGTAACACTTTTGTGCTTGGCCTTTTTGGTTAAGATCAAAGGTCTGTTGTTAATAGATGCTGTTCTTAGCTTTTTAAGCTTTTCTTGGCCTTTTAGCCAAGATCAAAATCTCAAATCCCTCGACACAAATGACATTTTATTAATATTGTTATCTTTTTTGTATTTTTGATATGATTTAAAAAATGTTTTAAAATTGGGTTTAAGTAGGACACCCCTCCCATCACACACATAAATACAAATTTAAAGGAGTAACCATGATAAAAGATGTTGGCCGAGAGAAAAATCATTTAAAATTTACAACAGAGACGAGACGGATCAACCAACCTCACCATCCCCCCCCCCAGTTCTATCTCCCCTCTTGCCGGCTTTGGCGCCACTTCTTTTAGGCGCCAAAGTCGGCTCCCCACTTTGGACGCCGACTCCACGTCACTCATTTTGGCGATTTCCAAACACAAAGAGAGCCGTTTAAAATACATAACAACCTACTGAGCAAACCAAGCGTAGAGCTGAATGTACTTTGGATACCTCTAATAGAGAGAGAAAACCTTGAATAACAACATAGGTTTAACATTAACAAAAACCAACTAAGAATTGTCCTAGTGACATATGACCGAGTGGTCCTAGACGTTGTATCAAAGTTTACAATTACTTAAAGGTGCTGAGTTCAATCCTGAACGAAGGCAGTGGAAAGTAACATTCAAAACAGGGAATCAGTGACTATGTCCCAGAGCCTAGCTGGAGTCCGAACACGGTACCCCCGTAATAATAATAAAGGGTTGGGTTCGAGACTCCTAACAAACGGTTCCCCAGTTCGATACAAAACACCTGATGAGGGCCAGAGGGCAAAACGGCCGAAACGTTGTGACTATAACAACCAAGATGAGGAAGTCAGTCCGACAATCTCAATATATATATATATGTACTTTTTAATTATTTAAACACTTTAGCTTTATAAAATGTTGCATTTGTATTGACCTAAATGTTGTTTAGTTTTCGAAACATTGAAATATGGGTAAGGGGGAGGGGGGTAAAATACCTAAAAAAAACTATTTCCCCTCACATATTTAACGAAAACTGAACATTCAAAGTATAGGAAAACAATGCCACAACAACAAAAAAAAAGATGAGAAATTATTTTCAAAAGAAATACAGATGATTTATTCAGCTAACTGTATTGTCCCGTCTTACCCCATTACTTGGGGCAAAACGAGACAAATCTATATCTTTTTCGGAAAGAACATGATTTCAGCAGAACCATAAAAATAGATCAAAATAGATAAATTTTGAATACTTACCTCTTTTCGATGTACGGGGCTGAATAAAACAATGGTAGACGTTGGCGGCAACGCGTTACCACATGATCTCTTTAATTATGGGATCATATTTTTAATAATCACGTAAATATAAACAAAGTTTCATTCCATAACGGATACGTACAATGTAAACTTTTCTCGATATTTTCATTTTTTTAATGTCTTGATTAAACTGTACAAGTACCTAGGCTTCGAGGCTATTTGCACAACTAAACGGCAATTCTGCCGATTTCTCCCTCTGATTCTAATCGGCAGGTACTCGAAATAAAATGGCGTCTCCAGTTTCGGCGATAAACTGTAGAAGCACTGATTTTTTTAATTTGATCGTTCTAACGAAAAAAAAAGCTGAGAAAAGATAAACAAAAAGAGAGAAAATTACCCCATCTTCCAGCTTGAAGATGTTGTTGATGTAGAGTAAGTTTGTCCACCATCGACTCTGGCAGATCTCGCTGAAGTCAGACTGCCAATATGGCCCCTCAAACAGATTCGGAAGAATAAAAGTATAGACCATGAGGATCACCGCATAACAAGGGGTCAGTCTGGAAAGGAAAAGGGGACACTCATTATGCTGTTACCGAATGGGGTTTTAGACATGTGAGATGATGAAGGCCGGAGGGCAAAACGGCCGAAACGTTGTGACTATAACAACCAAGATGAGGAAGTCAGTTCGACAATCTCAATAAATTGAAATCCAATATTTCGATTTTCAAATTTCGCTCTTATAACGAAGAAGCCTCCAATTTTTTAAATGGGAAGAGAGGGACCCCATGTTTTGAATGACGGCATCTTTTAGCAGTTTACGTTATCTAATGTTAAAAATACAACAAAAAAACACTAAAAAAATCCCCCAGGGCAACGCCGGGACATGGGTCCTGCTAATTAAAAACTAGACTTACCTGAGATAACGCCGTACATACATGAGAATCACCGTCTTTAACCCAATGTTTCCTTTGCGATAATAATTTTCCAAAAAAAAGTAGGTGACCAAAATCCCACTGAAATAAAATTAAAATTCCTTTTAGACTAACAGGGATTTCCAATTTAAAAAAAAAAATTGACAAAAATAACGTATGATTATCAAGAGGTTAATCAGTGCAAATATACAACATATTTTAGATGGATGAGAGCGTTTCGTATATGTAAGTGTGTGTGTATATATATATATATATATATATATATATATATATATACATACAGGGGGGGTTTAGAGATTACCATGTAACAACTTTGAATCCCTGAAATACAAAATCATGTCCGACCGGTCGAAGAAGAAATAAACGTATCATCATGTGGTTTTGTATCTGCGTCTTCTGTGTTCATCATTACAACGAGAAAGGTAACGTGTTTATATTATATATATAATTATTCAGAATAATGAAATACAATAAATCTACTGGTGTGCAAATCCAGTGATTATCGGTCTGACAAAATATTATTGGGTGTAATATTTTATATAAGACTATCCCAGTTAAATAAAATTGCTCAATATACTAGATAGAGCAAATAAATCATAATTTAGGAATTTAAAATTTGTGATTTGAAAAAGTTAAATTTCAAATATAGAAATTTTATTGCATGCAAGACAAAGAATACAATATAGTAAAATTTTTGCTAATATTTTTCCTCGGAGGAGATGTATAAACATCGAAAACTCATGGGTTAAGGAAATATATTTTACTATACTGTATTCTTTGTCTTGCATACAATAACATTTCTATATTTGAAATGTAACTATGTAATATATTGCTGCTGGGCATTATGTAGACGTTCAGTGTGAATGAGGAGCCTGCGATATTATTGTAGCCCTTTTTTTAAAACTGTAAAAGTATTTATCTAAGTAATCTGGTTAATGTAGTGTCAGAATATATCTGGTTATTACGGTTTATCTCTAATATCCTTATAGCAGTATGTGACATATTTTCATTGTATGGATTGTATGGACACCCGGTGCGAACGGAAACCCCACGATATAACTATACCATCTTCAGACAAAATAGATACTACATTTGGATCCTAGCTAGAAGTCCAAATACAGCCCAAAAGCAACATCATTTTTTTATTGATTTTTTTTTTACATGGTTGTCACCACTTATCAAGGCCCGGAGGCCACTCGGGGATAAGGGTTATTGCTTTGATAAAGTGTCTTACTTAGTGGCATTCATTCATCCATTAGTCTGGACGATTTTTTTTTGACATAGCATCTTCGGTGGTCGGGAGATCCTATTTATTAAAGAAGAGGTATATAGAAGGTGACAACATACTACAAACATTAAATTAGCATATCTATATGTTACTAATTTAATTTTCGTAATATGTTATCACCTTCTAGCCTCCTTTTTAATAAATAGGATCTCCCAATCAAATGATGTATAATCTGGAAACCGTGACACACATACGTACGTACATTAAAGGTAGTACGGTATTAATATATAGATTACTAGCAGTTGGGGGTAATTTGCGTAAAACACGTTTAAATATGATATTTTAATTTGTCCACATTTCGTATACATTATCATAGAGTCATGATTTCAAAAGTAAAAAAAAAGTGTTTGGGTGCCATCAGCTAGAATCGAAACCGAAACTTTATAATTCAAAGCTGGTGACGTTACCACTGTACCAACGTGACACACATATAAACCAATTAAAAATAAACTAACATGAATGTACAAAATGTTTAACAATTTTTTTCAATCAATTTGACCCCTTAAAAACAATTTTAACAGATTCATAAAAGAACGGCCCGTAGAAAACACAATCATTCGAGGCCTCTAGGGCTGCTCTGCGACTTTTAGTTTCGGAGGAGATAGAGTTTGAAAATATGGAAACAGGCAGACAGACCGACAGACAGACAGACATATAACAGTTTATATATTAGATGTATGAAATTATATATAATTTCATTAAATGTACAAAGCCGAAACTGTGTCATTCAAAGCTGGTGACGTTACCACTGTACCAACGTGACACTCATATGAACTGATTAAAAATAAATAAAGACGAATGTACAAAATGTTTAACGTTTTTTTTAATTTTGACCCATTTTTGACGCCTTAAAAACTATTTTAAATGGCTAAGGACCCATAAAAGGCTGCTGCAAAGAAGGTGGGATCCCTCTACCGTGCTAGAAAACTACTTACGCCTGAAAGTATCCTGTACCTCTTAAGGCCACCATTCGCTCATATATGGAGTACTGTTGTCACATTTGGGCCGGTGCATCAGCTGCTTGTCTCTCACTCCTGGACAGGGTTCAAAAGAGAGTCGCCAACCTGATAAATCATGAACTGTCATCTAAGCTTCAGCCTCTGTCCCATCGACGAAATGTTGCATCCCTCTGCCTTTTCTACATGTACTTTTATGGTGAATGCTCTGACGAACTACAAGCACTTGTACCTCCTCGACGTGACTACCCTTGACAAACCTGACAAGCAACTAAGTCCCACCCCTTCAAAGTAGAGATCTCTAGATGTAAGAGAGCCTTCTACTCCAGTCATTTCTTCCCCAGAACCGCTAGACTTTGGAATTCCCTTCCGGGTCCCTGCTTCCCCAACTGTACTGTCATGCAGAAGTTCAAGTGTAACGTGAACCGACATCTTGCTGCCCAACTCCCTATATAGTACCCCTGTCACTTATGTCCCCGATAGTAGCCCCCTACTTTAAAGTGGCACTGTGCCTTGTTTGGGGTGAATATTGATTGAAAAAAAAAGAACGGTTTGTAAAAAATCCAATCGTATGAGGCCCCAAATGCCGCTCTGCGACTTGGAGACAGACAGATAGACAATCATATAGCCGTTTTTGTATTAGATTGAAAAAAATAAATACTTATATTAATACACAAGTATAAAGATTCTGGTACCTGAGCAGAAAGAAAGTATCCACTGCGAAGGGCGCAGCTAACACAGCCTGGAAGGTGAAACGCTGATATAAATCAATTCCATCGACAATATTTTCTGGAAAATAAAATAAAACGAATTTCTAGAGAATTTGGTGTTAGATTCGTGCGGTTGTAATTTTTACATTTGTAGCAGTTTTTTCGGTCAATTTTTACGACGTGCCACAGGCGCATTATAAGCACCTCAACCTCTAGGTGTATCAGAAGCCACCATTAAAAATACGTGATAAGAACTTGAATAATTCAACATACTATCTTTCGAAGCTTATAACTACTTGAAAAATGTAATTCAAACCCTATTTTTTTTTCAATTAAAGGGAAAAGACCAAATTAAAAAAAAACAAATAACAGGTTTAATAGCAAATTATGCAATATTTTTTTTAAAAATCGGTTTTCTTTAAAGAAGATTTAAAAGAAAATCAACGAAATTTTACTTACTTCGATTATAATATATATATATATATATATAAATTCCAAAAAATCATTTGCCTATAAAAAATACTATTCAATGGGTAATTCCATTCTTCATTGTTAAGAATTTATCCATATTTATACTTATATTCCATGTCCTTTTTAAATAAAATATTTTTTTAAACAGGGATTCAAAAAAAAACACGCTAACTCAGATGTTTTTCACTGTTCAAATAAAGCCGTTCTTAACATGGGGAGGTTGAGCCAACCTCCCCATGTTAAGAACGGCTTTCGGAATAAACACCCTCCACCTCGAAAACCGTTCTTAACATGGGGAGGTTGGCTTTTTTATTGCATTTTTTCACAAAACGAGGCAAACAAAACAAAGAAAAAAAATTATTAAATTTTGCAGAATAAAAACTCCTTATTTTAAGGGAGGCATCTCTATTTTAGTAAGAATTGTGAGGAAAAAAATGAATTATTTCTTCAACTATTTTATTTAATGTGACAAAGTTATATAATACTAGCATGGGTGCCCGGCGTTGCCCGGGTGTTTGGAGGTGTATGCTGAGTAAAACAAAAAAGCGATAAATTTTTTAAACTTTGACCCCTATTTTGACCCCCTTAACATTTATTGTTTTGGGCTCAAATCAAATTATTAAGTTAAATCCATGTCCAAGGAACCTATATCTAAAATTTCAAGTGTTTAGACCCAAAATTGTCGAAGGAGTTTAGTAGAGTTCTCAAGAGTCAAATCGTTGAACTTCTACCCCTTAACAGCCAAATTTCCGGCCGAAAACCGATCACCTAGATTTTCCCAAATCTCAGTACCCTGTATATCTAATTTCGAGTCGGTAGACTAAAAATTGACAGAATTATTGCGTAGGGAAATGTACACAGACACATAGACAGACAGACAGACACACAGATACGTTCACTTTTATATATAGACTTTTATATATATAGATTAAGTTCCCCAATTATATTTGCATATTATCTGAACTCAAAATTTTTTTTTCTTCTAAAGTATGCATTACTTCTAGCTAAACTTAATACATAACCCTAAAGGTCTTACTTTGTAACCAGATTTTAAACGAGTTAAAAATAAGCAGACTTTTTCAATTTTATAAAAGTTGCATTATAACAAAAAAAGTCATACCCAGACGTCACGTGGGAGGTACAATTTCTGTATTTGATTGTAATGGACAATTTCTAAGTTCACACAAGATAGGATGCTACATGCCCAAGACAAATCAACGTGTATTCAATTGAAAATTTCTAAGTCCAAACAAGAGGGGACGTTGGTATAGGTAGATGAGAATCCTATAGACCAAGTCATCTCAACGTGTATTCAAATGAAAATTTCTAAGTCCAAACAAGAGGTGACGTAGGTATAGGTAGATGAGAATCCTATAGACCAAAGCAAGTCAACGTGTATTAAAGTAAAAATTTCTAAGTCCAAACAAGAGGGGACGTTGGTATAGGTAGATGAGAATTCTATAGACCAAGCCATCTCAGCATGTATTCAATTGAAAATTTCTAAGTCCAAACAAGAGGGGATGTTGGTATAGGTAGATGAGAATCCAACAGACCAAGTCATCTCAACGTGTATTCAATTGAAAATTTCTAAGTCCAAACAAGAGGGGATGTTGGTATAGGTAGATGAGAATCCAACAGACAAAGTCATCTCAACGTGTATTCAATTGAAAATTTCTAAGTCCAAACAAGAGGGGACGTTGGTATAGGTAGATGAGAATCCTATAGACCAAGTCATCTCAACGTGTATTCAATTGAAAATTTCTAAGTCCAAACAAGAGGGGACGTTGGTATAGGTAGATAAGAATTCTATAGACCAAGTCATCTCAACGTGTATTCAATTGAAAATTTCTAAGTCCAAACAAGAGGGGACGTTGGTATAGGTAGATAAGAATCCTGTAGACCAAGTCATCTCAACGTGTATTCAATTGAAAATTTCTAAATCCAAACAAGAGGGGACGTTGGTATAGGTAGATAAGAATTCTATAGACCAAGTAATCCCAACGTGTATTCAATTGAAAATTTCTAAGTCCAAACAAGAGGGGGACGTTGGTATAGGTAGATAAGAATCCTGTAGACCAAGTCATCTCAGCATGTATTCAATTGAAAATTTCTAAGTCCAAACAAGAGGGGACGTTGGTATAGGTAGATAAGAATTCTATAGACCAAGTCATCTCAACGTGTATTCAATTGAAAATTTCTAAGTCCAAACAAGAGGGGACGTTGGTATAGGTAGATAAGAATTCTATAGACCAAGTCATCTCAACGTGTATTCAATTGAAAATTTCTAAGTCCAAACAAGAGGGGACGTTGGTATAGGTAGATGAGAATCCTATAGACCAAGTCATCTCAACGTGTATTCAATTGAAAATTTCTAAGTCCAAACAAGAGGGGACGTTGGTATAGGTAGATAAGAATTCTATAGACCAAGTCATCTCAACGTGTATTCAATTGAAAATTTCTAAGTCCAAACAAGAGGGGACGTTGGTATAGGTAGATAAGAATCCTAAAGACCAAGTCATCTAAACGTGTATTCAATTGAAAATTTCTAAGTCCAAACAAGAGGGGACGTTGGTATAGGTAGATAAGAATCCTATAGACCAAGTCATCTCAACGTGTATTCAATTGAAAATTTCTAAGTCCAAACAAGAGGGGACGTTGGTATAGGTAGATAAGAATCCTATAGACCAAGTCATCTCAACGTGTATTCAATTGAAAATTTCTAAGTCCAAACAAGAGGGGACGTTGGTATAGGTAGGGAAGAATCCTATAGACCAAGTCATCTCAACGTGTATTCAATTGAAAATTTCTAAGTCCAAACAAGAGGGGACGTTGGTATAGGTAGATAAGAATCCTATAGACCAAGTCATCTCAACGTGTATTCAATTGAAAATTTCTAAGTCCAAACAAGAGGGGACGTTGGTATAGGTAGATGAGAATCCTATAGACCAAGTCATCTCAACGTGTATTCAATTGAAAATTTCTAAGTCCAAACAAGAGGGGACGAAGGTATAGGTAGATAAGAATCCTATAGACCAAGTCATCTCAACGTGTACTCAATTGAAAATTTCTAAGTCCAAACAAGAGGGGACGTTGGTATAGGTAAATGAGAATCCTATAGACCAAGTCATCTAAACGTGTATTCAATTGAAAATTTCTATGTCCAAACAAGAGGGGACGTTGGTATAGGTAGGGAAGAATCCTATAGACCAAGTCATCTCAACGTGTATTCAATTGAAAATTTCTAAGTCCAAACAAGAGGGGACGTTGGTATAGGTAGATAAGAATCCTATAGACCAAGTCATCTCAACGTGTATTCAATTGAAAATTTCTAAGTCCAAACAAGAGGGGACGTTGGTATAGGTAGATAAGAATCCTATAGACCAAGTCATCTCAACGTGTATTCAATTGAAAATTTCTAAGTCCAAACAAGAGGGGACGTTGGTATAGGTACATGAGAATCCTACAGACCAAGTCATCTCAACGTGTATTCAATTGAAAATTTCTAAGTCCAAACAAGAGGGGACGTTGGTATAGGTAGATAAGAATCCTAAAGACCAAGCCATCTCAGCATGTATTCAATTGAAATTTCTAAGTCCAAACAAGAGGGGACGTTGGTATAGGTAGATAAGAATCCTAAAGACCAAGTCATCTCAACGTGTATTCAATTGAAAATTTCTAAGTCCAAACAAGAGGGGACGTTGGTATAGGTAGATAAGACTCCTGTAGACCAAGTCATCTCAACGTGTATTCAATTGAAAATTTCTAAGTCCAAACAAGAGGGGACGTTGGTATAGGTAGATAAGAATCCTATAGAGCAAGTCATCTCAACGTGTATTCAATTGAAAATTTCTAAGTCCAAACAAGAGGGGACGTTGGTATAGGTAGATAAGAATCCTATAGACCAAGTCATCTCAACGTGTATTCAATTGAAAATTTCTAAGTCCAAACAAGAGGGGACGTTGGTATAGGTAGATAAGAATCCTATAGACCAAGTCATCTCAACGTGTATTCCATTGAAAATTTCTAAGTCCAAACAAGAGGGGACGTTGGTATAGGTAGATGAGAATCCTATAGACCAAGTCATCTCAACGTGTATTCAATTGAAAATTTCTAAGTCCAAACAAGAGGGGACGAAGGTATAGGTAGATAAGAATCCTATAGACCAAGTCATCTCAACGTGTACTCAATTGAAAATTTCTAAGTCCAAACAAGAGGGGACGTTGGTATAGGTAAATGAGAATCCTATAGACCAAGTCATCTCAACGTGTACTCAATTGAAAATTTCTAAGTCCAAACAAGAGGGGACGTAGATATAGGTAAATGAGAATCCTATAGACCAAGTCATCTCAACGTGTATTCAATTGAAAATTTCTAAGTCCAAACGATAGGGGACGTAGATATAGGTAAATGAGAATCCTATAGACCAAGTCATCTCAACGTGTATTCAATTGAAAATTTCTAAGTCCAAACAAGAGGGGACGTAGATATAGGTAGATGACAATCCTATAGACCAAGGCAAGTCAACGTGTATTCGATTGAAAATTTCTAAGTCAAAACGATAGGGGACGTAGATATAGGTAGATGAGAATCCTATAGACCAAGGCATCCCAGCATGTATTCAATTGAAAATTTCTAAGTCCAAACAAGAGGGGACGTAGATATAGGTAGATGACAATCCTATAGACCAAGGCACCTCAGCATGTATTCAATTGAAAATTTCTAAGTCCAAACAAGAGGGGACGAAGGTATAGGTGGATGAGAATCCTATAGACCAAGGCATCCCAGCATGTATTTAATTGAAAATTTCTAAGTCCAAACAAGAGGGGACGTAGATATAGGTAGATGAGAATCCTATGGACCAAGGCAAGTCAACATGTATTCAATTGATAATTTCTAAGTCCAAACAAGAGGGGACGTAGGTATAGGTGGATGAGAATCCTATAGACCAAGGCATCCCAGCATGTATTCAATTGAAAATTTCTAAGTCCAAACAAGAGGGGATGTTGGTATAGGTAAATGAGAATCCTATAGACCACGTCATCTCAACGTGTATTCAATTGAAAATTTCTAAGTCCAAACAAGAGGGGTCGTTGGTATACGTAGATAAGAATCCTAAAGTCCAAGTCATCTCAACGTGTATTCAATTGAAAATTTCTAAGTCCAAACAAGAGGGGACGTAGGTATAGGTACATAAGAATCCTGTAGACCAAGTCATCTCAACGTGTATTCAATTGAAAATTTCTAAGTCCAAACAAGAGGGGTCGTTGGTATACGTAGATAAGAATCCTATAGACCAAGTCATCTCAACGTGTATTCAATTGAAAATTTCTAAGTCCAAACAAGAGGGGACGTTGGTATAGGTACATAAGAATCCTGTAGACCAAGTCATCTCAACGTGTATTCAATTGAAAATTTCTAAGTCCAAACAAGAGGGGACGTTGGTATAGGTAGATAAGAATCCTAAAGACCAAGTCATCTCAACGTGTATTCAATTGAAAATTTCTAAGTCCAAACAAGAGGGGTCGTTGGTATACGTAGATGAGGAGCTACTAGACCAACACCTGTCCACGAGTATTCAATTGAAATTTCTAAGTTCAAAACAGTGTAAGTTAGTGTCTTGAAGTGCCCGATCGACGCCTATTGCCATGTTGGGTGCATGTAGGCGTAGCAAAATGCCTTCTAATCTGCTAGGCACATCGGGACTTAGTTTTTTTTCTGTCCTTTCTCTGCACCGTGTAGGTTGGCGTCTGGATGTGCCTCATCGACGCCTACTGTTACCTGGGATAGCAAGACGGGGAATAGGGATAAAGAATAAGAAAAGGGAGATAGACAGATCTAGATAAATACAGAGGTATAAAGAGAGACAGGCAAGGGAGATACATTTCATGATTCAACTTATATGCTAATAAGAAATAGTTGGTATATCAGGAACACAAGCATTGTTTTTACTGGTTAATTTTACATCAGAATACACTTGTAGATTTTATGTAGCTTTTTTCTATAGGGAACATGCAAATAGCACACATAACATCTAGACATATAAATATATACATAAAACAATTATAGTTATGAGATATATCTGAACTAATCCAAAAAGACAATAATGATGAATATCATCACTTACCTTGGAAAATTATCCAGGCTGTATGCCTACTCACATTCCATCAAACACCAGGAAATCATGAGCCATTGCTTGGTTGATTTTTTTTATTTTTATTTTTTTCATACACATTTGTAATTGTGTTTTGCTTTATCAAGTATTTTTGTAGTTAATCTGTGGTGTTGGGAGAGGTGTTAACATGAATCAATTTTGCTTAACATTTTTTATTATGTATATTTTTTTCAGTTTACAGAGTCATTGCAGTACCAAGTCTGACACTGTAATTGCTTGAAAAGTATTGCATTGGGAAGGATTCTTTTTTCTTTCTTTCTTTCTTTTTTTTGAGGTGTGCAGGAATTTCAGTACGGGAAGTTTCTACTGATTTCAGATTCCAAGACAGCAAAGTTGTATTTTATTGTTTGTGCATTCTTTTATCAAGTTTTTACAGATGTTTTTGTGTTATGAAAGTGAAAATGAATGAGTTGCAAAGACATTTACATTTTTGCATTCTTTTTTTAATTCTTCACCTTGTGTGATTTAATGTCTCAAGAGTGAACCAAGACGGATGAGTCTTATTCAGCAGAGGGGGAAAAAACAGGTTACCTTTGGTTGTCCTCAATGGATTTGTCCATAGTATAATGTGTCCAAGTTATTGCCCTAATAAAGTGAGAACCATACCCCAAAACTAATGCAGAACTCTACTTACGTATTGCACAGCTACAAGAGTTAACTTGTCTAGGATAAGTGCCATATAAGTTTGCACAAGTCACTATATAGCTCTATTTATTAACTCATATGAACTTAAATTGCTGAACATGTCTCAAAAATTTTCTACAGAGCTCTACTTAGAAATGAGCACTCTCAAAGACAATTTATCTAACATAATTTTGAAATATGTTTTATAAAGTTACCATAGAGCTCTCAAATATATTAGGCACTCAAATAAGAAACTTGTTTTAAATACTTGTCATATATATATATATATATATATACATATATATATATATATATTAAACACTTACAGTATATCTATACTTACATATTGACATTTAGGTTTTCAAAACATACTGCAGAGCTCTTCATGTTTTCTGAATTTTATTCTTTCGTCTACTAATGTATTGAGCACTCTTAAGTATATTCGTGTAGCTGAATTGCCATACGTTTTTTGAAAGTCTATATTTAGCTCTACTAATGTATTGAACTCTGTCAAAATAAATTTATGCAGTTGAAATGCCATATCTGTTTCTCAAATGTTTTATTTAGCTCTACTAATATATTGAGCACTCTGGAAGTAGATTTGTCTAAAATAATTGCCAAAATGTTTCCAACTCTTACTCCAAAGCTCTATAAATGCATTGAGCACTCTTAAAGTAAAATCGTCTTGTATAATTAAACAAAGCAATTTTTAAATTTACTACACAGCTATATAAAACTATGGAGCACATGCAAGAATCATTGGTAAATATATAAATCACATAATTATTAGAAGTTATTTTTTTAATTGAAATACATATATATATATATATATATATATATAATCTATATATATATATATATTCAAGGGAGACAATTTGTATATAGATCACATAATTATTAGAAGTTTTTTTTTATTGAAATAAATAAATATATATATATATATATATATATATATATATATATATATATACATACATATATATATATTCAAGGGAGACAATTTGATATAGATCATATAATAATTAGAAGTTATTTTTATTAATTGAAGTAAATATATATATATATATATATATATATATATATATTTATTTCAATTCAATCAATGAGACATAGAGCAATAAAGTCATGTTATTTAGATTTTTACTTAATAATAACACTTTAAAATAGTGCTCAAAACTAGACAGAGCTGATATTATAAAACGTTTATTTTATTACAGGATAAGTAAACATTAAGATTTAACCAGAGTTATATAAGAGTGCTCAATAAGACATAGAGCAATAAAGACATTTTATTTAGATTTTTATTTAATAATTACACTTTAAATAGTGCTAAAAAAAGGGAGACAATTTGTATATAGATCATATAATTATCAGAAGTTATTTTTTTTATTGAAATAAGTAAATATATGTATATATATATATATATATATATATATATATATATATATATATTACAGGGGGACAATTTGTAATTTTCATTAGACCTTATTTTTTTTATTGAAATAAATATATATATATATATATATATATATTCAAGGGAGACAATTTTAATATAGATCACATAATTATTAGAAGTTATTTTTTTTTAATAAATATATATATATATATATATATATATATATAAATATATATATTTTATATATATATAATCTATATATGTTCAAGGGAGACAATTGTTATATAGATGACAATTATTAGAAGTTATTCTTTTTATTGAAATATAGATATATGTATATATATATATATATATATATATATATATATATATATATATATATATATTGACATTTTAGATTTTTCATTGAGAATCATAACATTTAGACTAAAATTATTAAAATTTATATTACATTATGTCATATTCACACAAGAATACCAAAAAAATTGTGGTTATCTAAATTGACGTATACATTTTTTTTAACTTATTACCTTGCTCTACTGATGTATTGAGCACTCTACATATAAGTCCTGTCATTTGAATTTCTGTGTATATATTTTAAATATTTACAGTTAGCTCTAAGTCTTACCATCAAATTGCCATACATATTTCCAAAAATTTAACAACTATCTCTACTAATTCATTAATCATTGTATATATTTATCTTTCTGTCTCTCATTATTTATCTATCTATCTATAGAATTGAATATGTCTGTCTGTGTGTACATTTCTGTCAATTTTAGTCTACATATTCCAAATTTTGATAAAAAGGGTACTGAGATTTTGGAAAATCTATGTGATTGGTACTTGGACAGAAATTTGGCGATTGAGGGGTCAAACTTCAATGATTTGGCCTTTGAGAACCCTACAAATCTCCTCCGACAATTATGGGTCTAAACACTTGAAATTTTACATATAGTTTCCTTGGACATGGATCTAACTTAATATCTCATTTGGAGCCCAAAACAATAAATTTTAAGGGTTCATAATAGGGGTCAAGTTTTAAAAAATTAACCGTTTCTCTGCTTTCTTTTTTGTTGGGGAGGGGGGCAGCATACACCGCTAAACACTGGGGCTACGCCAGTAACCCATGCTAGTATAATATATATATATATATATATAAATGTATTTATTTCAATTTAAAAAAATAATTCTAATAATTATCTGATCTATATACAAATTGTCTCCCTTGAATATATATATATATATATTTATTTATTTCAATTAAAAAAAATAACTTCTAATAATTATGTGATCTTTATACAAATTGTCTCCCTTGAATATATATATATATATATATATTCAAGGAAGACTATGTGAATATAGATAACAATTATTAGAAGTTATTTTTTTAATTGAAATAAATAAATAAATATATATATATATATATATATATATATATATATATATATATTTGAATTAAAAAATAACTTCAAATAATTATATGATATATATACAAATTGTCTCCCTTGAATATATATATATATTTCAATTAAAAAAATAACTTCTAATTATTATGTGATCTATATACCAATGGTCTCCCTTGAATATGTATATATATATATATATATATATATATATATATATATATATATATATTCAAGGGAGACAATTTGTATATAGATTACATAATTATTAGAATTTATTTTTTTTATGCTTAATTGAACTTTAATGCTTAGTTTTTCCATCAATTGTTTGACTTGGGTAATTTTTTTAATGTATATTTGAAAAAAATCTATGCGCTAGTTGAGATAAGAAATAAAGACAATTCTTACCTGTTACTTCCCAGGTGTTATCTCCACTTTTTCTCTTTTCTGCTTCTTGCTGAAACTCATGGCAATTTCATGTTTGTTTGTGTTCTTTGTTACATATATATAATTTTTACTGTGATGATTTTTTTCTTTTAATTATTAACAAATTGTTTTTGATTTATATAATAAAGAGAGACAACATAACTAATGGATTTTTTTTAAAATGATATATTTAACTTTCTGGCTATGATCAAACACCCATGTACTACTTGTTTATTTTTTTGTAGTTGCATAAGTTAGCTGATGAGAAGAAATACAAGCAGAACTGCATTCATTTAAATGAAGCTAATAGTTTAGAATTTGATTGTACCCAGATGTGCATGTACACAAAGAAAGAAACACTTACTTGAGGACTTCTGTAACTACAGGAAACATGTGGCAGCTAGGATAGCTGATGCTGCTGGATTCAGTTGTTTTTTCCAATCCACATAATTCTCACAATAGCTGATAGTAGAATTCCATCATGATCAAGAGGAGTACCTGAAATTACAAAGATATACACACAGAAGGAAAGAAAAAGAATACTTACTCTACTTCTATGACAATGATTGCTGCCAAGACTTCGAGATGCTAATGTTGGAAGAAACAGATAGACATACATCATACACAGTTTGATTGTACCCAGATGTGCTTGAACGCAAAGAAAGAAATACTTGATTCAAACTGCACAAGACATGTGGCAGACAGGAACGGTGATGCTGCTAGGTTTCGTTGCTTGTTCCAATCTATAAAAAAGAGGTGATATTTATAGTGTTGATAATCTACTGCTGTGTGAAAGCTGGAACAATGGAAACAGTTAAATTAAATTTTCAAATCACAAAGACTGAAATCGAAATAGAAAGAAGAAAGAAGAAAGGGTGATACTATACTCATCTTCCTGTCGGAGCAGACTACTTGCTAGTGACTGTTCGTTCGCCATTAAACTGGAAAGTAAAAGAAAAAAAAAACGAAAAAAAAAACAGGTTCCGCTGGGGAAAGCTCTTGTCTGGGCAGCGAGGTGATGAACTCCCGAAAGGAGGGGCACTATATAAAAACAAGCTTTGCTGCGAACATCTCCTAAAAAGCGGTTTCTACTCAGAATAACAGGCGGAGCAGAAAACAGAGGTGTTCTCTCTACCCAACAGGATTCGTAAAGATACCACTAGTTTGTGTTCATAAGACGGCGATGATCGCTCACAAAACTGGCATTCCTACTATCATATCGGAGGACCGTCGTATATAATTGCACTACCATTTCGTATTGGAGGACGGTCATATATAATTGCACTACCATACCGTTTCGGAGTTCCTAGACAGTAGGAATAATAAAAGCGGCCTTAAAGCGGCTTGTGAGCACACAATCTAGTCGAACTCTAGTCGTCCTTAGTCGAGTCGAGGCAAGCCTGCATTACATAGTAACACGAGCACGTGTCGCCTGCTTAGAGGGTAGCCCCCTTCGGGAGATTCGAAAGCGCACCTCACAGCGGAAGAGCTTCGGAACCAATCGGACCGTACCCAGACTTGCAGCTATTTGTTAACTTGGAAGTGGAGTCAACACCCCGACACTGAGAAAAGAGCTTTCCAAAAGCTCAAAACCAGGTGCATGCAAAATCGGGGAAACTGGGAGCAGGCTGGGGAGAACACAGGGCCTTGGAGGGAGGCCCATTTTTCTCTTTCGTTCGGTTTACATCTTTCGGGTATTGTTCTCCTTTCAGCCTGCCCCCTTCACGCCTTTTTGCTCGCCACATGCAAGCGTATAAAAAGACGACCAGATGACGGACGCAACAAACTAATGCCGACATTTTCTGGATTTTTTTTTTTTTTTGCCAGAGCCCATTTAGCCGTGTAGCTGTTAAACTACAACGTTACACCCCCCTACCACGGTGAGGATAGGGTTGGACTTTAGGGGGGAAAATACACATCCAGTATTTTATCCAAAAAAAGAACGGTTTATAAACTGCACAATTGTCACGGTTATTCTACAGTTTATGGACCGCCCTTAAATAATATTATATATATACTTTCATCTAACAAATTAAATTAAAAGACGTTAATTTAGATTTAAATTAAAAATATTTTATCCAACAACAGCACGGTTTATAAACTGCACAATTGTCACGGTAATTATACAGTTTATCGACCGCCCTTAAATAATATTATATATATACTTTCATCTAACAGATTAAATTAAAAGACGTTAATTTAGATTTAAATTAAAAATATTTTATCCAACAACAGCACGGTTTATAAACTGCACAATTGTCACGGTAATTCTACAGTTTATCGACCGCCCTTAAATAATATTATATATATACTTTCATCTAACAAATTAAATTAAAAGACGTTAATTTAGATTTAAATTAAAAATATTTTATCCAACAACAGCACGGTTTATAAACTGCACAATTGTCACGGTAATTCTAAAGTTTATCGACCGGCCTTAAATAATATTATATATATACTTTCATCTAACAGATTAAATTAAAAGACGTTAATTTAGATTTAAATTAAAAATATTTTATCCAACAACAGCACGGTTTATAAACTGCACAATTGTCACGGTAATTATACAGTTTATCGACCGCCCTTAAATAATATTATATATATACTTTCATCTAACAAATTAAATTAAAAGACGTTAATTTAGATTTAAATTAAAAATATTTTATCCAACAACAGCACGGTTTATAAACTGCACAATTCTCACGGTAATTATAAAGTTTATCGACCGGCCTTAAATAATATTATATATATACTTTCATCTAACAAATTAAATTAAAAGACGTTAATTTAGATTTAAATTAAAAATATTTTATCCAACAACAGCACGGTTTATAAACTGCACAATTGTCACGGTAATTCTAAAGTTTATCGACCGGCCTTAAATAATATTATATATATACTTTCATCTAACAGATTAAATTAAAAGACGTTAATTTAGATTTAAATTAAAAATATTTTATCCAACAACAGCACGGTTTATAAACTGCACAATTGTCACGGTAATATTTATTGGCTGGGTTTCTAACAGTATTTTGTATAATAAAATATAAAATTAAATATAAAAAGACGTTAAACGTGAAAATCGTGTAAACTACACAAGTGTCGAAATTTGAAAAGAAATTCGACTAGTTTATGAACTGTGCGCTTAGTAACAACGTTCATTTGAACACTCGTGCAGTTTACACACCTTAAATAAATGCGTCGTCTACTTGTCTACTTTGAAATGAGGAAAATATAAATACCTTAAATTTGTTTGACATCAGAGAAATAGGCAAAAATAAAGCAGCGGCAGGGCGGCGGTTATCTTTTCAGACGACGGGGGGGTGAAGTGGCGGCCAGTCGTGCTACTTCGGTGATATGTATCAGGCTTTTAACTGGAGAGCGACGACTACATTTATCAAGCTCGCAGCGCGGCGTTTTCGTCTCCTGTGTTCTTCTTCTTCTTCTTTTTTTTTTGTAGGTCGGGTGGAAGAATGTCCGTGCGTTCACTGACACAGCTGGGCGAATCTCTTTTCTTCTGTTCTCCTTCTCCCTGGTCCCCTCCTTTTATAATCGTAAACCGGCTCCCAGCGGCTGTCATATTTTAGGCCTTTATTTTCGGCGGGGAGCTCTGCCATTGGTTCATAATTCTTTTTATGGTTTCTTATTTTTCTTTTTCCAAACGGAAGCGATGCGTGGAGCCATGTGCAAACGAAGATTTTTTTTATTTTGTCTCTATGCTGGAGACGTTAGCATCCGGTTGGCATGTTCCCACAAGTTTGAAGAGTGAATGTAGACGTGTGTGCGTCTGTGTATGTGTGTGTTAATGCAAGTGTGTGTGTATGTGGGTGTGTGCGTCGTTGGTGGACGAGAGCGTAGACACATTCTCTGTCTCTTTCGGTCTCTCCCCCCTTTTCCCTCTCTGTCTGTCTATATAAAAGGACACGGAGAAGCGCGCGTGCGCGAGAGCGAGCGAGCGAGAGAGAGAGAGATATATATAGAGAGAGAGAGAAAGAGAGAGAGAGAGAGAGAAGCCGAAACTTTGAAAAGTTATAAAAAAATTAAAAAATAATTATATATATATATATATATATATATATATATATATATATATATATATATATATATATATATATATATATCATAAGCAGAAATTTATTTTTTATTTTACAAGCTGCCCCAGCGTAGTATTATCTCCAATCTCTCCATGTTAAGAACGGCTTTCTTGGAAGTGTTTTTTTTTTTTTCAGAAAGCCGTTTTTATCATGGAGAGATTGGAGATAATACTACGCTGGGGCAGCTTGTAAAATAAAAAATATCAAAGAAAACTTCTTCGATATTTTTGGGTAAAATTTGCAAGTTAAATTCAATTTTATCCTATCTTATTAAATTATTGGCTGAAAGTACAGAATAGTTAACATGCTGAAAGTACAGAATAGTTAACATGCCCCTCTCTACATTAAGAATGGCTTTCTTAACTTTTAAGGTAATGATTTCTTAAAAAATTACAATTTAATAACGAAAAAAAAAGTTTGTTTTTACGACCTACCCCAGCGTAGCATAAACACCCCAACCGAAAAGTCTTAGTAAAGAGAGAGGCAGGTAGGTATTTATTTTTTATTTATCTTATTTTTATTTAACATTTGATGTTTTTTTTATTAAATTGTTAGGTTAAAGTACGGAATAGTTACAAAACGCCCTCCTCTCCCCATTTTAAGAACGACTTCCGGAATACCCCCTCCAATCTCTCCATGTTAAGAACGGCTTTCTTGGGAGTGTTTTTTTTTTTTTCAGAAAGCCGTTTTTATCATGGAGAGATTGGAGATAATACTACGCTGGGGCAGCTTGTAAAATAAAAAATATCAAAGAAAACTTCTTCGATATTTGTTAAATTCAATTTTATCCTATCTTTTGCTTATTAAATTATTGGCTGAAAGTACAGAATAGTTAACATGCCCCTCTCTACATTAAGAATGGCTTTCTTAACTTTTAAGGTAATGATTTCTTCAAAAATTACAATTTAATAACGAAAAAAAAACCGGTTATTTTTACGACCTACCCCAGACCCCAACCCGAAAAGTCTTAGTAAAGAGAGAGGCAGGTAGAGGGGTGGGTGAAGGGCAGGAGAATTGGCACGTGTCAAACGAAGTTGAAATAAATCCATTTCGTTAACAAACTTTCAAATTCGATTGACACTTATGACACCCACCCCTGCCACCTCATGACAGCTTTTAACGGAAAGTTGATTTGTGTTGGTGTTGGTGTGTTTGAGTATTTGTGTGTACGTGTGTGTTCGTGTATGTGTGTGTTTATGCGAGTGTGTGTGTGTGTGTGTGTGTGTTTATCCAAGTGCGTATGTATGTGTGTGTTTTCTGTATGTGTGTTTTTATGCGAGTGTGTTAGAGTGTGTGCTTCTGTCTCTGTTTATGCTCCTGCCCCTCTTTGATGTGGAAGTACATATTCTCTCTCTCTCTCTCTCTCTCACTCTCTCTCTCTCTCTCTCTCTCCATACTTAGTGGCAGGGGCACGGAGAAGCTAAAGAGAGAGAGAGAGAGAGAGAGAGAGAGAGAGAGAGAGAGGGGGAGGTTTAGTCATCTTACATAAACCATTCTCGGCTGGATTTAAATTTACAAAATATACGCTGAAACGGAAAATTAAGTTCGTGTTTTTATATAGATTTGAAATTAAGTTCGTGTTTTTATATAGATTTGAAATTTAAGAAACAGTAATTTACTATTAATAAAAAATAATCCTAATAATTTTTTTTTTCTATATATATATTTCGATTGATTTATGAGTCGACACTCACGGGTTAAATCAAGTCTAGGATGCGAGTTAATGCGACGAATAAATCGACAGTTGATGTTGAATTTTATGAGAAAATCACGATCATGTCATAGTCAATTCGAAAGCGATTTTGAAGCCTTTAAACTGTCATTAATTTATTTCTGGCTTGATGGGCCATCTATTTTACTTTACATTTCAAAATACACGCATTAATATCTCGAAAACGATTTGTCTGTCTGTGCTAATTTTCCTTGCGATATTCGTTTTCAGCATACCTGAACAAACTGAACGGTTCGAGTTTTCCGGGTACGATTTTTCCAGAGACGAGTTTTCCCGGGACAAGTTTTCCGGGCACTGGTATAAGTGCTATGGGTTCATGAGAGCACATCCCATTAAAGTACTTGTAAACAGGGATGCAACACTAAGGCGATGGGACAGACGTTGGAGATTGACCTATAGCACGCACGGGGCCTATTAGATTAGATACTCTTTTTTTTGTTGTTGTTGTGCTCGACGATAAAAACCGACTTCTTCATTTGTGTTTGCTTCTCATTTTCGCTTTTTCTCTGAAAAGTGTTTCGCTAATGTGAAAAAGAAAACATGTTCGAACGTTTGCTGACATTTATTGGATGTGTTCCTACCAGTATTTTGCTTAATTTTCGAGTTTGGAGCGATTATCGAGTCTCACAAGATGTCTGTAAAATGTCAGACACTTCTTTATTGTTCTAACTTAAAACCGTGCGCTACTTTTGTTTGTGTTAAATAAACGTTTTAAAATAAGTTAAAACAACAAAAATGTGATCTAGGTAGGTAGAAGAGTAACTTATCTTGCCTTTGGTAACATTCATTTTCTTATAATATTATTTGTTCACTACTTTTTCGTTTTGTTCTCTTGAATGCGAAATATTCGCCGTGGAATTTCCACGGGTCACGATTATTTCGTTTTATTAATCTTAAGTTTCATAGAATAAAAAGTTCAGACACAACTTTGTCGAGCGATTTATAATCGATTTCATTTAACTTCTGTTTGACCCCGGCACGTACGATCCTTTCTCTCCTTCCCCCACTCGCTCTCTCTTCTTTAGCTTGGTGACAAGCGATATGCTTATGTGTGCGTGCGTGTGTGTGTGTGTGTGTGTGTGTATGTGTGTACATGCGTGCGTATGTGTGTTGTCGTATTCACCAAAATTAAAAAAAATAAAAACTTTTTTCCCCGACCGACCGGATTAGGGTTGTGAGGTGTGGTTAGAGTTCATGAAAATAAATGTTAGCAATAAAAACTTTTTAAAACCAAGTTAGAAAAAAGAACACAATTTGCTTCCCCCACCAAATTATCATATTATTGGAGCGTCTAAATTAAGATTCTTCTTTTTTTTTTTTAGGCGATGTAATAAACCATATTTTAGAGTAGGGTGCCTCCTGTCTTTACTTTGGTTTGTATATTTTTCATGTAGCAAAAATGCTTCCGGGAGATCTTTTTAGGATTCTAAAGGTTTGCCTTTTTTTACACTTTTTATTATCTTCGAAAAATGTACACAAATGTAAACAAGCAGTTTACGATTTGAAAGGCATCGTTAAAATGATATTTTTCGCTAGTTCTTTCAACTTTATATTTTTATTTCATCGTCTTCAAGTCCAATGTAAATAAGTTCTTGATGAGCCGTTCCTCTTAAATAATCCAATTTACCAAATGTACACTTCTAACGATTACTATGATATTGTCCATTGACTACTGTACACACTTTAACCCTTATCCTCGAGTGGCCTCTGGGACTTGATAAGTAGTGATTCCTTTATATATAAAAAAAAAAATTTCACAACTTTGATGGTGAATCTATAGTCAGTCTGTGCTGATTTTCCTTGCAATATTCGTTTTCAGCATACCTGAACACACTGAGGGTTGGCCCCTTTCATATGCCGCCTGTTTAAACATGGTCGCCAGTGATTTACATTTCAAAATACACGCATTAATAAAACTAGCTCCAAAACTAGTAGTCTGTCTGTCTGTGCTAATTTTCCTTGCGATATTCGTTTTCAGCATACCTGAAAAACTGATGGTTGCCCCCGTTCATATATCACCTGTTCAAACATGGTCGCCAAGGATTTGCATTTCAAAATACACGCATTAATAAAACTAGCTCCCAAAATAAACTCTGTCTGTGTGTGCTAATTTTCCTTGCGATATTCGTTTTCAGCATACCTGAACAAACTGAGGGTTTGCCCCTTTCATAGGCCGCCTGTTCAAACATGGTCGCCAGTGATTTACATTTCAAAATATACGCATTAGTATCTCGAAATATACGTATTAGTATCTCGAAAACTATTTGTCTGTGCCTTGCGATAGTCGTTTTCAGCATACCCGAACGATTTTAAAATGGACAGTCCGAATGTTAACGAACCACACACACACAAAAAGACACACACACACACGTAAACTCAGTGAAAGTGTCTACTGTCGATAAGGTAGTTGTAAATTAGATTACTGGCTCTTATGAGTTTTAGTCTAACCATCCTTTACAACTGTGATACAGTAGAACAGTCCGTCTCTGGACAATTAGCAGTGTATCGCATAACTCAATGACAGTGTCGAATGTTGACTAGCTAGTTGTAAGTTAGGTTACTGGCTCTGATGAGTTACACTCTAACAACCCTTAATAACTGTGATATAGCGGAACAGTCCGTTTTTGGACAAGTGGCGGTGATCGCATAACTCATTGAAAGTGCCGAATGTCTATTAGCTAGTTGAAACTTAGATTACTGGCTTTAATGAGTTTCAGTCTAACGACACTTAATAACTTTGATACAGCGGAAGAGTCCGTCTGTTTCGCATAACTCATTGACAGTGTCGCGTGTCGATTAGCTAGTTGTAACTTCGTAGCCGAATGCCCCTTTAAGAAGAGACTTGAAGATAATAATTATTGTTATTTGTATTGTTATTCTTATCGTCCAGCCATGATGCACGTGCAGAAATCCATTTCCAACTCAACTGTGTTAAAAAAAAACTTACTTCGAGACAAGAACGCCGACACTCGACTTCGAGACGAGTTTTCCCGGGACAAGTTTTCCGGGCACTGGTATAAGTGCTATGGATTCATCAGAGCACATCTCATTAAAGTACTTGTAAACAGGGATGCAACACTGAGGCGATGGGACAGACTTTGGAGATTGGCCTATAGCACGGGGCCTATTAGATTAGATACTCTTTTTGTTTTTGTTTTTGTGCTCAACGATAAAAACCGACTTCTTCATTTGTGTTTGCTTCTCATTTTAACTTTTGCTCTAATAAGAGTTTCGCTAATGTGAAAAAGAAAACATGTTCGAACGTTTGCTGACATTTATTGGATGTGTTGCTACCAGTAT
>NC_136527.1:111980150-112142650 GCF_053919585.1 Euprymna scolopes | reverse complement strand
AGCAGCAAATGGTCTTTGCTAACATTTATTTTCATAAAATTTATGAAAATAAATGTTAGCAATAAAAACTTTTTAAAACCAAGTTAGAAAAAAGAAAACAATTTACTTCCCCAACAAATTATCGTAGTATTGGAGCCCCCGATTCTTCTTTTTTTTAGACGGTGTAATAAACCATATTTTTGAGTAGGGTGGCCAACTCTCTTTATTTTGGTTTGGTGATTTACATTTCAAAATATACGCATTAATAAAACTAGCTACAAAACTAGTAGTCTGTCTGTCTCTTCTAATTTTCCTTGCGGTATTCGTTTTCACCATACCTGAACAAATTGAGGGTAGGCCCCTTTCATATGACACCTGTTCAAACATGGTCTCCAGTTATTTACATTTCAAAATACATTTTTGGATATATTACTATTTTTGACATGACAATTAAGTACGTGATATTGTTTTTGTTTAAAACAAAATTTAAAAAAAATAATATAAAAAAACAGGGTCAATTTTTACGATGTGCCCGAGCATATTATAAACACCCCAACCGCCCCATGTTAAGAACGGTTTTCTATGTTGGGGAGGGGGTGTTTATTCCGAAAGCCGTTCTTAACATGGGGTGATTGGGGTGCTTATAATACGCTGGGGCACGTCGTAAAAATTTAATAAAAAATGTTGGCAAACTCAAAAGCAAGTTCGACAACTCTAGAAAGGGTCGCATCAGTATGTTACACCGTCAAATCACGATATAGTTTTAGAACATATAATGAAAAGTATTTGATTAATATTTAATAAAAAATATTTTGAAAATGTTAAATATTTTTTATCTTCTTTTATTACGCACAGCAAAGTTTCACGGTTTTAAAAAAAATATTTTAATATTTTTTTTAAAATGTAATTTGAGGGTAAAAACGTCAAATCACGATATTACGAATTATTTAAGTTTTATCACGATATTATGAATTATTAATGTTTTCAAAGATTTTTTTAAATATTTTTTTTAAATACTTTTTTTCAAGTTTTACACTTTACACACAACAAAGTTTCACAGTTTTTTTTTTTTATTTTGCTTTGTTAAGACCGTAATACACTTTCTGAAAATTGTTTCTTTTTTTCTGTTAAATAAACAGTTATCTATATATAATTATAAAACTCAAATGACCTTGTAACGATACAATGTTCCGGTTTACGACATCCGGTTGCGCATGCGCGCATAAACATTAACCCATAACAACGTAAACAAATAAACACAAATCGCTTCTTTTGCAGATTTTGACCTGAAATATTAATGTTATTATTTCGAAATTATTATTTAAACGTAATACAGAAATGAACGATGTAAAAAAAAAGCAGATATATCAAAATTTGTATTTAACTATAATAAGTATTATGGTATCTGTTCAGTGCACATTTACCGATAAGTATGGCCAACGACTTATAATTCAGTAACTGTATTTTTTTTTCAAAAATAATCAATTATAATAAACAGAACGACTCATAGAAATCTATCTATATTCTTTTTTCATTTTAATATACTTTCATAGAAATGTTTCTGTTATGTCAAAAAAAAAAAACATTTTCTTTACGTCACAAGTGTCATAATACATGAATTCCATAGCTAATATAACATACTGACCCAACGGGTCACGGGTAGTCTAGTAAATATATAAAAATGTATATTTTGTTCGTTTACTTTATTTAATCAAATTCGTTCAATATAATTTTCTTTACAAAATAACACATGATTTGACGGTGTAAAATACTGATGTGGTGACCCTTATAGAGTTGTCGAACTTACTTTCGAGTCTGCCGGAAGTGCAAGACTGCCAAAAAGTTTTACCTAAATTAATTTTGATAAAGCATAGAAATAAAAAATACACAATTTTCATAAAATTTTTATTCATGTAAAAATAAAATAAAAACAATGGACATTTATTGGAATGATTTTTTTTTCTGTAAAAACAAAAACAACAAAAATAAATAATAAACATTTTTTTAAAAGAAAGTAAACGTAATTATTGTTCGGAATTTTATTACGTCCACAAAAAAAAGGAGGAATAATGCCTGGAAGGATGGTCTTGAGACAACAAAAGAAACACGACCTCCCTCTCCCACTACAAAAAAAAAATTGGTAATCCCTGGGAGTAACATGGCATGACAATAATATTGATACTACATTATCACTATTGCCGGCTTTTGTTAAAATTGGCACTTATTTGTTTACAAAGCCATTTGACGGAAGTGACGTCAGACAAATTTAAAGGTACGGATGGCCAACAGGTACTTGTACAGTTTAATCAAGATATTAAAAAAATGAAAATATCGATAAAAAGTCATAGTTTACGTATCCGTTATGGAATAAAGATCTCATCGCAAAAATTTCACCAAGTAGTTTTTTTTTTAAATTTTTTTACGGCTAAAAACAATTTGTTATGATACCGAGCAAAAGGTTCGATTTTTAGGAAGAAAAGCTAGTATTAAAGATGCGGAGGGAGTGTCACTGTTGTGCAGAAGTGCCAAATAATCTTTTATTTATACTTCTATAACAAAATTATAATCTTTATAATAAAAATATGGACAATTCTACACTATTGGGACGAAATTTCGGAAATGGTAATATTGAATTTCACATGAAAACAATGGTATCTATGTATTCCTTGTATTTTTAAAATGATTATATCCAAAAATTACGAAAATCGATACGGTAGAAAATTATTTATTAAAGAAAATAAAATAGAATTTGATGAAAATGATCGTAAGACATAGGAGAGTTCAAATAGGAGGTAATTTTCCATTTCTATTTAAACAAGATGGCGGCAATTTTTCACATGCTAAAACGATTAAAGTTGTTTTTTTTATAATTCAGTAATATTCAGGAACTTAACATTCTAATTAATTAAAATTGACAAAAAAAAAAATCAATAGAAACCATTGTTTTTATCTGAAAACTATTTATCGACTAAAAAATTTTGTTCTGATAGTGTAGAAGTGCCAAAATATGCTTATGCAGTTATTTTTTTTTTAATCTTTAAATTTGTCTGACTTCATTTTCGCCGAATGGCTTTGTAAACAAGGGAGTGCCAATCTTAACAAAAGCCCTATTGCCAAACCAAAAAGGAGGAGATAATATCTAGGAGGATGGTCTCGTGACAAGAAAACGGACGCTACTCTATCAACCCCTCATCCGGAACAATACAACCTGATAGTTTTTATCCTACAAGTGTTATTTTAGTATTCGCTGTAGCCATGGTAGTGATACACGGGCAATTACTGATGGTCATTTTAAAAATGGAGAAGTATAATAAACGTGATGGTGAAAAGAAAATAAATGTTGTTGTTTTTTTGCCATTCATCAGGGGAAAACAGAAGATTTTTATTTCTATGGGGTGCGGGTCAACTTGCTTTTAGTGCCTATTTTCCAAAAAAATGTACAGACATCTTTAATTAGTAAAATTAACACAAACAATTGTAAAAAAAAAAAATGTAGTCAAGTGTGTGTCTGTGTCAATCGGCCTGGTTTTATTTCTTCCAGCCAGGTATGGATTTGTGTCAATCAGCCAGGTTTTATTTCTTCCGGCCAGGTGTGTGTCTGTGTCTATCAGTTGGGTTTTATTTGATCTTGTCAAGTGTCAGGCCCAGTACTCAAAACCTGATATTGAACAAATGTCAGAGAAATTATCTTTCTATACGAATGCTCAAAGACATGACTTGATTTCTTACGCTAAAGTAAATAATAAACATTTTGTCCATTTTATTGGGGGGGGGGGTAATAATATTCTACAGATGATGTGTAAGTAATTTCTGGCTTGAATTAAATTTTAAGGACAAAAGCCAAGTATTTATGGTTCTTCTGTCTTTCAAGGGAACCATTAATATTCTCTGGCGGCCCTGTCATATCAAAGACCCTGAACATTTTTACATACCAAACAGATAACATTGGCATAAACTGTAGGAAATGATGTAAAATTCATTTCCAGCTCCCTGTTTCCCTAACAGTACCAACATACAGAATTTAAATGTAATGTGAACAAACATCTTGCTTCTAAACCCCTATAAATCTGGCCCCTACCACAGTAGTCCCTTATGCTTCAGTGGCAATGTGTCTTGTTTAGAGTAAATAAGTAAGTTAAAAAATGAAAAAGAAAATGATGTTGAAAGTCAGCAATCCCCTGACAGGCTTATCTTCATTCTCATTTGCGATTTGACATAACCTTTTCGAGCATTCTGATGGGCATTTCAAACAGGAGCGACACAATGAACGCGACGCCATAGGAGATCGTAAGATGACCAATGAAAGCATAGATCTGGAATAAAAAGGAAAAAAAATAAAAGTGATTTTAAGGATTTAAAGTTTTGGTAATTTATTCTGGTTAGGCAAAAATCAAATATCGAAAAAAGAATAATTAAAACAGAGATGACCAACGAAAGCGTAGATGTGGAATAAAAACAAAAAATTAAAAGTGATTTTTAACATACTAAGGATTTAATGTTTTGGTAAATCATTCTGGCTAGGCAGAATCAAATATCCAAGACTTTGGAATTCCATTCCATGTCCCTGCTTCCCCAACTGTACTGGCGTGCAGAAGTTCGAGTGCAACGTGAACCGACATCTTGCTGCCCAAATCCCTACATAGTACCCCAGTAGTTGTTGCCCCTGATAGTAGCCCCCTACATCAAAGTGGCAATGTGCCTTGTTTGGGTTGAAAATGTAATTAAAAAAAAATATGATAAAGATGTATAAAAAGTGAAAACTTACAGTCGTTGCATTTGATAGGTAGAGTGGGGTCATGCTCATCCTCATACCAACCATGATGATAATGGGATGGAGGAGATAAGCACAATACGTTAAACGGTTCATTATGATCCAGAACTTCCAGGAAAGGATGTGGCTGATCATTCCTTAAAAGAAAAAAAAAAAGATTTGTGTTAAAGCTGCATTTGAATAAAAACTGGCTAGGCAGAATCAAATATCGATTGCATAAGTCCCCCGATACAAATAAATAAAAAGAAATACACTACCAAATAATGTAAAATAAACTTACGTTAAAAGAAAAGAAATTACTTTTTTAGTGTGCGCAAAGGTGGCTGTCTGCATGAAAGAAGGAAGGGAGGAAAAAGGTGAAGACTTGAGAGCGTGAAAGAAAGAGTCCTACTACGTGTTGTGCTGAAGTAAGAGAAAGAGAGAGTCAAATAATGTTCCTTGGCGTGCAAGAAAATCTGTCATCTCAGCTACTGAATTCACTCGGCGAGCGTTCGCCTTGTGACTTGTCTTTCTGCTGGTGTCTGTTGTCTCTCTCTGACGAGAGAAGTTCTTGCTGTTTTATATTTTTTTAGAGGCTCCCAGAAGCTTGCAAGAATAAGTTTTTTAAATCGAGCCCTGATTGGTCAAAAAATCATATTTTTTATGAAGAAACATGCTTTCAACTACGGCCATTTCTCAAACATTCCGGCTTTTTGACCCAAGAGGTGTGGGTGGATGCTGTAATGCCCACGCAAATGAATTTATAAATTTCAATTTGTGTGTGTGCCTTAGAAAAATTAAAAAAAAGAATAGCACCAAAGGCAATGACAATGAATAAAAGCTGGCTAGGCAAAATCAAATATCAGTTTGTGAGATTCATAGCTAGAAAGGAACAAGGATTTGTATTAAACTTAAATGTCTTAGGATAAGAAACAATTGAGGAATAAGTATTGTTTTAAAGAAACTGAATGAGGTACTATTTTTAACTTTAAAGAACATTGTGCAACAACAATGAATACAAACTGGCTAAGCAGAATAAAATATCGATTTCAATACGCATTGCTAGTTGAATTTTACTTTGATTTAAATAGTGATACCTAGAAGCGAACAAGGGTTTGTATTAACCTTAGAAGTCTTAAGATAACACATTTGAGGAATAAGTATTTTTTTGAAAGAAACTGAAGGAAGCAGTTTTTGATGCAAAAAACAGTGGGCAACAACAATGAATAAAAACTGGCTAACCAGAATCAAATATCAATCTGTGAGATTTATTTGTTTCTTGGTCATTACTTACCTCCATTGCCTGATGCACAGATGATTATGACCCAGCTTACTGCCATCGCCCAGAGTGGGTGGGATACTACTTCATAGGCTGTATACTGGCTATTTAACCAGGTGAGTGGGTTTTCCTTATTCATTGTGTATTTGATGTATGACAGAAAGAGGCAAGTGCTGACCGCAAAAGTCCATCCACACAATTGGAGGCACTGGAAAAAAATTAAGAAAGAAAATCATTACATATATATATAAATATATATATATATATATATATATATATATATATATATATATATATATATATATATATATATATATTAGGGAATAAGAACAAGAGTCTAAAGAGCAGAGTATATTTTAATGTATTAGTAAATTCATTAATACAATCAAAATAAAAAGAAAGAAAACAGTGCTCGTTGTAATGTAGATATATAATAAGCTCGATAGGCATATATATTCTAGAGCTATTTTAATATTGAGTAAGATGATTGATAATTTATAATTAAAATTAAAAGTATCCAATGACGATGGGATTTACATTTTTGGATTTTACCGTCATTGGATACTTTACCTTTCACCAGACTATCCATTCACATGAAATCACCGTTTTCTTCACCATATTCCTTCTGCTTTACTTATCAAGTAAGATCTTTGACTTACTTGCAGTTTCATCAAATACTTTTGTATGCAAAATCAGATCCCGCATTTTGTTAATTCCTACCCTCTGATAGGAAGGAAAGTATTTCTTCGAAATTTCACGGATTAAGGACTATCCACTTATTATTTCCTTTTCAGATTAAATATGTTTTTAACTCTTTTTAAAAGTGTTTTTTAACATGTTTAATTAACTATTTGCTGTTATTATAAGCTCTATCTCCTATTTGGTTTTATCGAGCTTTTACATCTGGTTGAGATAATTTTATAAATATTAATTCTTTAATATTTATAATATACTTTAATTTTACCATCTTGGATCATTTTGGTAAATTTAATTGTAATTTTTATTTTATATATATATATATATATATATACATTAGATAGATCCTATGTTGAGAGAAAAGATATCTGGCTACTAACCTTTGGGAAACTGCGTTTTCTGCTCTTTTGCTGCAAGAAATATCCCAAGATGATTCCGATGAGAAAAGGACTAATTCGGCACCAAGGTTTCGTGTAGATGTCATCATTTATCACGCTACTGGAAACAGAAAAATAAATTGATTTGCAGGTAAGAAAATAGGAATGTGTTCTGATGAACTCTTTTCACTTGTAACCCATCGACGTACATATCCCTGACAAACCCGCTTAGCAATAACATCTCACCCCTTCACTGTTGATGTCCCTAAATGCCAGAAAGCTTTCTATTCTAATAATTTCTTCCCTCGAGCAGCTAAACTTTGGAATTCCCTTCCTGCTACCTGCTTCCTTGGTCGTACTGATATGCAGAAGTTAAAATGTAACATAACCCAACATCTTGGTAATCTTTCCTAGACATGGCCCCAAATAGTAACCCCTTACGCCCAAGTGACTATATGCTTTGTAAGGAGTAAAAAAAAAAGCATAACGAAAAGCTATAAGGTGGAAAATTAATTTTGGCCGACATTTGAATTACCTTCGTCACGTGACGTACGCAACAGAACTTAATTATCTCCCTTGTCTACATCTGTTGTTTTTTCTTTTAGTAAGCGTAATATAGTAATTTCGCTCCATTTGACAAATTTCTTTTTATATTAATAATTATTTTTCTACTCTTTTTTTATGTACGAGTCACCACTTATCAAGGCCCGGAGGCCATTCGAGGGTAAGTGTTATTGAGTGTACAGTAATCAAGGGCATAATATCGTAGTAAAAAAAAAATCTCCTTACTGTGCGCTTGGGTCTGGTAATCGTTGCCAAAGAATCACACTAGAGACGATGTAAGCACTGAACATCATGACGATTGTCAGGAACGCAAAAGATGGAAGCCTAAAAAATAAATAAATAAAATTGTTTATAAAATTAACGCAATACTGAAAAAACAACAACATTACTTCTTGAATTGGAAGCCATGTTTAATTTCAGAAGAGTTTCCGATGGCTAGCTATTCTGTACAAGTCCTGGATATGAAAAATTTTCAATGGGTAGCTGTTCTGTACAAGTCCTGGACTTTATGATTTTAAAAGCAAAAGAACAAAAGATCCTTCTCATGTTGACACGAAAAAATTATGTGTTGGTATGCTAAATGATTCAATTTTTATGGAGAAATTCTGGTTTCTGATTGGTTGGTAACAGAACGTGAATTAATTTGATTCGTCAGTTCTAATCGGCAGCATTTGTCAATAGAATATCCCAACTTTCAGTGAGCATATCCCATTAGATACCAAAAATATTACAATAGGAGTCACCACTTATCAAGGCCTGGAGGCCACTCAAGGATAAGGGTTAAAGAGTGTACAGTAGTCAATGGGACAATATTGTAGTAATCGTTAATAGTGGAAATTTGGTAAATTGGATTACTTAACCATCAAGAACTTGTTTACATTGGACTTGAAGACGACGTATTGTAGTCAGTTGGAAAGCAGGCAAACGGAAGACAGTTCCACAGGTGTGCAGTTCTAAGAAAGAAGCTTTGTTCATGGAATCTACATTTAGGTTAAGGCACAGATAAAGAGATATTGATATTGGTTTCAGTTAGATGAGTGTTTTTCGTGAAAGTTTGGCAAGGGGGACCAAAGATTGGAGCTCATCCGAGCACTTGCGATTACATTCACACACATACGGATATGCAAATATATAAACTTTATATATATATATATATATATATATATATATATATAATAGAAAATATCCAGAACGACGTGGGTAATGTATAATATATCTAAAAAATGTACATATCTGGACAATACATATCGGATGAGGTGTGATTATATTATTTTTTCAATTTTATACATATATTTATATACACCTTATATATTTTTCATTAATTAATAATTATAGAGATGATACAACTAAATGAAAATACAAATACATCGAGGACATTGCGAAGGCTGCTGCAAGTAAGATGGGCTCCCTCTATCGTGCTAGAAGACTACTCACACCTGAGAGTATCCTGTACCTCTACAAGGCCACACACACACACACACATATATATATATTGTGTACAGAAAGTTGTTAGATGAGACAAGTCATTGGTACCGTCGGTTTCAAGCCCGATAGTTACGAGTTTAAGATATCCATATCAAACAGAGACGAGCATTGGCTGAAGAGAGTTTGATATGGATATCTTAAACGGTCCTAACTATTGGGCTTGAAACCGACGGTACCAATGACTTGTCTCATCTAACATTCTGTACACAAAATATAAAAACGCTCTTATATTTCGGATTTTCCTTTTAATTGAGCACTCTGCTGAATTTCTTTAAAAAAACTAATCATATATATATATATATATATATATATATATATATATATATATATATAGGTTCAGGTTTGAGGTGTTAAAAAATATTACAATCTACACGGTATATAAAAAGTTTTAAAGAATAGTAAAACTCTC
Organism: Euprymna scolopes; assembly: GCF_053919585.1. Taxonomy (NCBI): domain Eukaryota; kingdom Metazoa; phylum Mollusca; class Cephalopoda; order Sepiida; family Sepiolidae; genus Euprymna; species Euprymna scolopes. Next base: position 112,133,111 of record NC_136527.1, on the reverse strand, counting down.
ATCCGAGAACCCTCCCCCCCCTCGTCCTCCTCCAAAAAGCCTTTGCCGGACATACAAAAAATACTTGATTCTGGTTAGGTAGTTTTTCTTGTTGATAGTTTTAGCATATCATTATGAAGAAAAAAATGTAAATCGCTTTTATTTCTTCCAAAATATACTTTGTCAGGATCAGAATTATTTTCAAATGACCTCCATCTTAAAGAAAAGTTTCATACAAACTTTATTGTGTACTCACAAAATAAACTGGCAAAGGATTATGGGAGATATGATGAAAAATTGCATATCATTCGCCAAATACCAAGTCCAAAACATACACTGAAAATAAAAAATAGCAAAACAAAAAAAATATTTAGTAAAGAATTGAAAGAACAAACAAACAAACAAAACCTGCTAACTAAGAGCAAACCCTTGTGTTTGTAGCATTTCGATAAAAATAGATTTTTAGTCGCATGAAAGCGACTCTATAAGTCACTCCGTCTGTCTGTCCGTAACACTTTTGTGCTTGGCCTTTTTGGTTAAGATCAAAGGTCTGTTGTTAATAGATGCTGTTCTTAGCTTTTTAAGCTTTTCTTGGCCTTTTAGCCAAGATCAAAATCTCAAATCCCTCGACACAAATGACATTTTATTAATATTGTTATCTTTTTTGTATTTTTGATATGATTTAAAAAATGTTTTAAAATTGGGTTTAAGTAGGACACCCCTCCCATCACACACATAAATACAAATTTAAAGGAGTAACCATGATAAAAGATGTTGGCCGAGAGAAAAATCATTTAAAATTTACAACAGAGACGAGACGGATCAACCAACCTCACCATCCCCCCCCCAGTTCTATCTCCCCTCTTGCCGGCTTTGGCGCCACTTCTTTTAGGCGCCAAAGTCGGCTCCCCACTTTGGACGCCGACTCCACGTCACTCATTTTGGCGATTTCCAAACACAAAGAGAGCCGTTTAAAATACATAACAACCTACTGAGCAAACCAAGCGTAGAGCTGAATGTACTTTGGATACCTCTAATAGAGAGAGAAAACCTTGAATAACAACATAGGTTTAACATTAACAAAAACCAACTAAGAATTGTCCTAGTGACATATGACCGAGTGGTCCTAGACGTTGTATCAAAGTTTACAATTACTTAAAGGTGCTGAGTTCAATCTTGAACGAAGGCAGTGGAAAGTAACATTCAAAACAGGGAATCAGTGACTATGTCCCAGAGCCTAGCTGGAGTCCGAACACGGTACCCCCGTAATAATAATAAAGGGTTGGGTTCGAGACTCCTAACAAACGGTTCCCCAGTTCGATACAAAACACCTGATGAGGGCCAGAGGGCAAAACGGCCGAAACGTTGTGACTATAACAACCAAGATGAGGAAGTCAGTCCGACAATCTCAATATATATATATATATATATGTACTTTTTAATTATTTAAACACTTTAGCTTTATAAAATGTTGCATTTGTATTGACCTAAATGTTGTTTAGTTTTCGAAACATTGAAATATGGGTAAGGGGGAGGGGGGTAAAATACCTAAAAAAAACTATTTCCCCTCACATATTTAACGAAAACTGAACATTCAAAGTATAGGAAAACAATGCCACAACAACAAAAAAAAAAAAGATGAGAAATTATTTTCAAAAGAAATACAGATGATTTATTCAGCTAACTGTATTGTCCCGTCTTACCCCATTACTTGGGGCAAAACGAGACAAATCTATATCTTTTTCGGAAAGAACATGATTTCAGCAGAACCATAAAAATAGATCAAAATAGATAAATTTTGAATACTTACCTCTTTTCGATGTACGGGGCTGAATAAAACAATGGTAGACGTTGGCGGCAACGCGTTACCACATGATCTCTTTAATTATGGGATCATATTTTTAATAATCACGTAAATATAAACAAAGTTTCATTCCATAACGGATACGTACAATGTAAACTTTTCTCGATATTTTCATTTTTTTAATGTCTTGATTAAACTGTACAAGTACCTAGGCTTCGAGGCTATTTGCACAACTAAACGGCAATTCTGCCGATTTCTCCCTCTGATTCTAATCGGCAGGTACTCGAAATAAAATGGCGTCTCCAGTTTCGGCGATAAACTGTAGAAGCACTGATTTTTTTTATTTGATCGTTCTAACGAAAAAAAAAAGCTGAGAAAAGATAAACAAAAAGAGAGAAAATTACCCCATCTTCCAGCTTGAAGATGTTGTTGATGTAGAGTAAGTTTGTCCACCATCGACTCTGGCAGATCTCGCTGAAGTCAGACTGCCAATATGGCCCCTCAAACAGATTCGGAAGAATAAAAGTATAGACCATGAGGATCACCGCATAACAAGGGGTCAGTCTGGAAAGGAAAAGGGGACACTCATTATGCTGTTACCGAATGGGGTTTTAGACATGTGAGATGATGAAGGCCGGAGGGCAAAACGGCCGAAACGTTGTGACTATAACAACCAAGATGAGGAAGTCAGTTCGACAATCTCAATAAATTGAAATCCAATATTTCGATTTTCAAATTTCGCTCTTATACCGAAGAAGCCTCCAATTTTTTAAATGGGAAGAGAGTGACCCCATGTTTTGAATGACGGCATCTTTTAGCAGTTTACGTTATCTAATGTTAAAAATACAACAAAAAAAACACTAAAAAAATCCCCCAGGGCAACGCCGGGACATGGGTCCTGCTAATTAAAAACTAGACTTACCTGAGATAACGCCGTACATACATGAGAATCACCGTCTTTAACCCAATGTTTCCTTTGCGATAATAATTTTCCAAAAAAAAGTAGGTGACCAAAATCCCACTGAAATAAAATTAAAATTCCTTTTAGACTAACAGGGATTTCCAATTTAAAAAAAAAAATTGACAAAAATAACGTATGATTATCAAGAGGTTAATCAGTGCAAATATACAACATATTTTAGATGGATGAGAGCGTTTCGTATATGTAAGTGTATATATATATATATATATATATATATATATATATATATATATATATATATATATATATATATACATACAGGGGGGGTTTAGAGATTACCATGTAACAACTTTGAATCCCTGAAATACAAAATCATGTCCGACCGGTCGAAGAAGAAATAAACGTATCATCATGTGGTTTTGTATCTGCGTCTTCTGTGTTCATCATTACAACGAGAAAGGTAACGTGTTTATATTATATATATAATTATTCAGAATAATGAAATACAATAAATCTACTGGTGTGCAAATCCAGTGATTATCGGTCTGACAAAATATTATTGGGTGTAATATTTTATATAAGACTATCCCAGTTAAATAAAATTGCTCAATATACTAGATAGAGCAAATAAATCATAATTTAGGAATTTAAAATTTGTGATTTGAAAAAGTTAAATTTCAAATATAGAAATTTTATTGCATGCAAGACAAAGAATACAATATAGTAAAATTTTTGCTAATATTTTTCCTCGGAGGAGATGTATAAACATCGAAAACTCATGGGTTAAGGAAATATATTTTACTATACTGTATTCTTTGTCTTGCATACAATAACATTTCTATATTTGAAATGTAACTATGTAATATATTGCTGCTGGGCATTATGTAGACGTTCAGTGTGAATGAGGAGCCTGCGATATTATTGTAGCCCTTTTTTTAAAACTGTAAAAGTATTTATCTAAGTAATCTGGTTAATGTAGTGTCAGAATATATCTGGTTATTACGGTTTATCTCTAATATCCTTATAGCAGTATGTGACATATTTTCATTGTATGGATTGTATGGACACCCGGTGCGAACGGAAACCCCACGATATAACTATACCATCTTCAGACAAAATAGATACTACATTTGGATCCTAGCTAGAAGTCCAAATACAGCCCAAAAGCAACATCATTTTTTTATTGATTTTTTTTTTACATGGTTGTCACCACTTATCAAGGCCCGGAGGCCACTCGGGGATAAGGGTTATTGCTTTGATAAAGTGTCTTACTTAGTGGCATTCATTCATCCATTAGTCTGGACGATTTTTTTTTACATAGCATCTTCGGTGGTCGGGAGATCCTATTTATTAAAGAAGAGGTATATAGAAGGTGACAACATACTACAAACATTAAATTAGCATATCTATATGTTACTAATTTAATTTTCGTAATATGTTATCACCTTCTAGCCTCCTTTTTAATAAATAGGATCTCCCAATCAAATGATGTATAATCTGGAAACCGTGACACACATACGTACGTACATTAAAGGTAGTACGGTATTAATATATAGATTACTAGCAGTTGGGGGTAATTTGCGTAAAACACGTTTAAATATGATATTTTAATTTGTCCACATTTCGTATACATTATCATAGAGTCATGATTTCAAAAGTAAAAAAAAGTGTTTGGGTGCCATCAGCTAGAATCGAAACCGAAACTTTATAATTCAAAGCTGGTGACGTTACCACTGTACCAACGTGACACACATATAAACCAATTAAAAATAAACTAACATGAATGTACAAAATGTTTAACAATTTTTTTCAATCAATTTGACCCCTTAAAAACAATTTTAACAGATTCATAAAAGAACGGCCCGTAGAAAACACAATCATTCGAGGCCTCTAGGGCTGCTCTGCGACTTTTAGTTTCGGAGGAGATAGAGTTTGAAAATATGGAAACAGGCAGACAGACCGACAGACAGACATATAACAGTTTATATATTAGATGTATGAAATTATATATAATTTCATTAAATGTACAAAGCCGAAACTGTGTCATTCAAAGCTGGTGACGTTACCACTGTACCAACGTGACACTCATATGAACTGATTAAAAATAAATAAAGACGAATGTACAAAATGTTTAACGTTTTTTTTAATTTTGACCCATTTTTGACCCCTTAAAAACTATTTTAAATGGCTAAGGACCCATAAAAGGCTGCTGCAAAGAAGGTGGGATCCCTCTACCGTGCTAGAAAACTACTTACGCCTGAAAGTATCCTGTACCTCTTAAGGCCACCATTCGCTCATATATGGAGTACTGTTGTCACATTTGGGCCGGTGCATCAGCTGCTTGTCTCTCACTCCTGGACAGGGTTCAAAAGAGAGTCGCCAACCTGATAAATCATGAACTGTCATCTAAGCTTCAGCCTCTGTCCCATCGACGAAATGTTGCATCCCTCTGCCTTTTCTACATGTACTTTTATGGTGAATGCTCTGACGAACTACAAGCACTTGTACCTCCTCGACGTGACTACCCTTGACAAACTTGACAAGCAACTAAGTCCCACCCCTTCAAAGTAGAGATCTCTAGATGTAAGAGAGCCTTCTACTCCAGTCATTTCTTCCCCAGAACCGCTAGACTTTGGAATTCCCTTCCGGGTCCCTGCTTCCCCAACTGTACTGTCATGCAGAAGTTCAAGTGTAACGTGAACCGACATCTTGCTGCCCAACTCCCTATATAGTACCCCTGTCACTTATGTCCCCGATAGTAGCCCCCTACTTTAAAGTGGCACTGTGCCTTGTTTGGGGTGAAAATTGATTGAAAAAAAAGAACGGTTTGTAAAAAATCCAATCGTATGAGGCCCCAAATGCCGCTCTGCGACTTGGAGACAGACAGATAGACAATCATATAGCCGTTTTTGTATTAGATTGAAAAAATAAATACTTATATTAATACACAAGTATAAAGATTCTGGTACCTGAGCAGAAAGAAAGTATCCACTGCGAAGGGCGCAGCTAACACAGCCTGGAAGGTGAAACGCTGATATAAATCAATTCCATCGACAATATTTTCTGGAAAATAAAATAAAACGAATTTCTAGAGAATTTGGTGTTAGATTCGTGCGGTTGTAATTTTTACATTTGTAGCAGTTTTTTCGGTCAATTTTTACGACGTGCCACAGGCGCATTATAAGCACCTCAACCTCTAGGTGTATCAGAAGCCACCATTAAAAATGCGTGATAAGAACTTGAATAATTCAACATACTATCTTTCGAAGCTTATAACTACTTAAAAAATGGAATTCAAACCCTATTTTTTTTTCAATTAAAGGGAAAAGACCAAATTAAAAAAAAACAAATAACAGGTTTAATAGCAAATTATGCAATATTTTTTTTTAAAATCGGTTTTCTTTAAAGAAGATTTAAAAGAAAATCAACGAAATTTTACTTACTTCGATTATAATATATATATATATATATAAATTCCAAAAAATCATTTGCCTATAAAAAATACTATTCAATGGGTAATTCCATTCTTCATTGTTAAGAATTTATCCATATTTATACTTATATTCCATGTCCTTTTTAAATAAAACATTTTTTTAAACAGGGATTAAAAAAAAACGCTAACTCAGATGTTTTTCACTGTTCAAATAAAGCCGTTCTTAACATGGGGAGGTTGAGCTAACCTCCCCATGTTAAGAACGGCTTTCGGAATAAACACCCTCCACCTCGAAAACCGTTCTTAACATGGGGAGGTTGGCTTTTTTATTGCATTTTTTCACAAAACGAGGCAAACAAAACAAAGACAAAAAAATTATTAAATTTTGCAGAATTAAAACTCCTTATTTTAAGGGAGGCATCTCTATTTTAGTAAGAATTGTGAGGAAAAAAATGAATTATTTCTTCAACTATTTTATTTAATGTGACAAAGTTATATAATACTAGCATGGGTGCCCGGCGTTGCCCGGGTGTTTGGAGGTGTATGCTGAGTAAAAAAAAAAAAAGCGATCAATTTTTTAAACTTTGACCCCTATTATGACCCCCTTAATATTTATTGTTTTGGGCTCAAATCAAATTATTAAGTTAAATCCATGTCCAAGGAACCTATATCTAAAATTTCAAGTGTTTAGACCCAAAATTGTCGGAGGAGTTTTGTAGAGTTCTCAAGAGTCAAATCGTTGAACTTCTACCCCTTAACAGCGAAATTTCCGGCCGAAAACCGATCACCTAGATTTTCACAAATCTCAGTACCCTGTATATCTAATTTCGAGTCGGTAGACTAAAAATTGACAGAGTTATTGCGTAGGGAAATGTACACAGACACATAGACAGACAGACAGACACACAGATACGTTCACTTTTATATATAGACTTTTATATATATAGATTAATAAATAAATAAAAAGAAAGTAAAATGCAACGATTTTGTAATTTTCTTAAACAAAACATTTTAATAATTGCAAGAAAAAAAATTTTTTATCACATTTTCACCACCAAAATATTTTTGTCTCTTGCAATTATTAAAATTTTGGGTTTGTATTACTGTACACATAGAATCGAAAAAATTGTCAAAAAAATATATATATATATATTACAAATAAATGTTATCTAAGGCAAGATAAGTTACTTTTCTACCTAACTGGATAATTTTTAGTGTTTTTATTCAATGTAACATGTTTATTCAGCTCGAAAAACGATGTATTGGAAAATTTAAAATGGCGCCCGACTCTCTCTTTAACACATTAAATTTGGTAAAAAGGTGTTATAAATAATAAACTAGACAAAATATTGTTAGAAATTCGCTCAATATATTTGACCGTTGGTTTCTCACAGTATTTTGTCTAGTTTTTTATTATGTTATTTCTATAACATTTATTTGTTATATATTTGTTTTTTGACACCTTTTTCGAATCTATGTTTACAGTAATACGAACCCAATATTGCGGTTCAGTAAGTTCATTGTAAATTAACAGCCTCACTTAAATCACCCCCCTTCCTGCCTTTAGATGAGATTCTACTTTTTTAGGCGTTTACGTGTTGTTAATATTCTGAATGACTCGTCAGAAAGAAGAAGAAAAATAAGTCGAACTCTACGGTCCAAAAAGCTAAAAACACTAACATGTTTACTTTTTTATTTTTTCTCTTTTTCCTTATCACAGGTTTGACTTTAATCCTGAATATTTGTCGCGTTTTCTTATCTTTCTCCTAAATCTTTTTTGTCAAAAATACTATTATTAACCAATACTTTTTCTTATATTGAAAACGAGAAAACAAAAAGTCTCCCATGAAATTGAGCATTTCCCAAATTAAATTTGCATATTATCTGAACTCAAATTTTTTTTTCTTCTAAAGTATGCATTACTTCTAGCTAAAATTAATACATAACCCTAAAGGTCTTACTTTGTAACCAGATTTTAAACGAGTTAAAAATAAGCAGACATTTTCAATTTTATAAAAGTTGCATTATAATAAAAAAAGTCATACACAGACGTCACGTGGGAGGTACAATTTCTGTATTTGATTTTAATGGACAATTTCTAAGTTCACACAAGATAGGATGCTACATGCCCTAGACAAATCAACGTGTATTCAATTGAAAATTTCTAAGTCCAAACAAGAGGGGATGTTGGTATAGGTAGATAAGAATCCTGTAGACCAAGTCATCTCAACGTGTATTCAATTGAAAATTTCTAAGTCCAAACAAGAGGGGACGTTGGTATAGGTAGATAAGAATCCTGTAGACCAAGTCATCTCAACGTGTATTCAATTGAAAATTTCTAAGTCCAAACAAGAGGGGACGTTGGTATAGGTAGATAAGAATCCTGTAGACCAAGTCATCTCAACGTGTAATCAAATGAAAATTTCTAAGTCCAAACAAGAGGGGACGTTGGTATAGGTAGATAAGAATCCTATAGACCAAGTCATCTCAACGTGTATTCAATTGAAAATTTCTAAGTCCAAACAAGAGGGGACGAAGGTATAGGTAGATAAGAATCCTGTAGACCAAGTCATCTCAACGTGTATTCAATTGAAAATTTCTAAGTCCAAACAAGAGGGGACGTTGGTATAGGTAGATAAGAATCCTGTAGACCAAGTCATTTCAACGTGTATTCAATTGAAAATTTCTAAGTCCAAACAAGAGGGGACGTTGGTATAGGTAGATGAGAATCCTATAGACCAAGTCATCTCAACGTGTATTCAATTGAAAATTTCTAAGTCCAAACAAGAGGGGACGTAGGTATAGGAAGATAAGAATCCTACAGACCAAGTCATCTCAACGTGTATTCAATTGAAAATTTCTAAGTCCAAACAAGAGGGGACGTTGGTATAGGTAGATAAGAATCCTGTAGACCAAGTCATCTCAACGTGTATTCAATTGAAAATTTCTAAGTCCAAACAAGAGGGGACGTTGGTATAGGTAGATAAGAATCCTATAGACCAAGTCATCTCAACGTGTATTCAATTGAAAATTTCTAAGTCCAAACAAGAGGGGACGTTGGTATAGGTAGATAAGAATCCTAAAGACCAAGTCATCTCAACGTGTATTCAATTGAAAATTTCTAAGTCCAAACAAGAGGGGACGTTGGTATAGGTAGATAAGAATCCTGTAGACCAAGTCATTTCAACGTGTATTCAATTGAAAATTTCTAAGTCCAAACAAGAGGGGACGTTGGTATAGGTAGATGAGAATCCTATAGACCAAGTCATCTCAACGTGTATTCAATTGAAAATTTCTAAGTCCAAACAAGAGGGGACGTTGGTATAGGTAGATAAGAATCCTATAGACCAAGTCATTTCAACGTGTATTCAATTGAAAATTTCTAAGTCCAAACAGGAGGGGACGTTGGTATAGGTAGATGAGAATCCTATAGACCAAGTCATCTCAACGTGTATTCGATTGAAAATTTCTAAGTCCAAACAAGAGGGGACGTTGGTATAGGTAGATGAGAATCCTATAGACCAAGTCATCTCAACGTGTATTCAATTGAAAATTTCTAAGTCCAAACAAGAGGGGACGTTGGTATAGGTAGATGAGAATCCTATAGACCAAGTCATCTCAACGTGTATTCAATTGAAAATTTCTAAGTCCAAACAAGAGGGGACGTTGGTATAGGTAGATGAGAATCCTATAGACCAAGTCATCTCAACGTGTATTCGATTGAAAATTTCTAAGTCCAAACAAGAGGGGACGTTGGTATAGGTAGATGAGAATCCTATAGACCAAGTCATCTCAACGTGTATTCGATTGAAAATTTCTAAGTCCAAACAAGAGGGGACGTTGGTATAGGAAGATAAGAATCCTATAGACCAAGTCATCTCAACGTGTATTCAATTGAAAATTTCTAAGTCCAAACAAGAGGGGATGTTGGTATAGGTAAATGAGAATCCTATAGACCAAGTCATCTCAACGTGTATTCAATTGAAAATTTCTAAGTCCAAACAAGAGGGGACGTTGGTATAGGTAAATGAGAATCCTATAGACCAAGTCATCTCAACGTGTATTCAATTGAAAATTTCTAAGTCCAAACAAGAGGGGACGTTGGTATAGGTAGATGAGAATCCTATAGACCAAGTCATCTCAACGTGTATTCAATTGAAAATTTCTAAGTCCAAACAAGAGGGGACGTTGGTATAGGTAGATAAGAATTCTATAGACCAAGTCATCTCAACGTGTATTCAATTGAAAATTTCTAAGTCCAAACAAGAGGGGACGTTGGTATAGGTAGATGAGAATCCTATAGACCAAGTCATCTCAACGTGTATTCGATTGAAAATTTCTAAGTCCAAACAAGAGGGGACGTTGGTATAGGAAGATAAGAATCCTATAGACCAAGTCATCTCAACGTGTATTCAATTAAAAATTTCTAAGTCCAAACAAGAGGGGATGTTGGTATAGGTAGATGAGAATCCTATAGACCAAGTCACCTCAACGTGTATTCAATTGAAAATTTCTAAGTCCAAACAAGAGGGGACGTTGGTATAGGTAGATAAGAATTCTATAGACCAAGTCATCTCAGCATGTATTCAATTGAAAATTTCTAAGTCCAAACAAGAGGGGACGTTGGTATAGGAAGATAAGAATCCTATAGACCAAGTCATCTCAACGTGTATTCAATTGAAAATTTCTAAGTCCAAACAAGAGGGGACGTTGGTATAGGTAAATGAGAATCCTATAGACCAAGTCAAGTCAACGTGTATTCAATTGAAAATTTCTAAGTCCAAACAAGAGGGGACGTTGGTATAGGAAGATAAGAATCCTATAGACCAAGTCATCTCAACGTGTATTCAATTGAATATTTCTAAGTCCAAACAAGAGGGGACGTTGGTATAGGTAGATAAGAATCCTAAAGACCAAGTCATCTCAACGTGTATTCAATTGAAAATTTCTAAGTCCAAACAAGAGGGGACGTTGGTATAGGTAGATAAGAATCCTAAAGACCAAGTCATCCCAATGTGTATTCAATTGAAAATTTCTAAGTCCAAACAAGAGGGGACGTTGGTATAGGTAGATAAGAATCCTATAGACCAAGTCATCTCAACGTGTATTCAATTGAAAATTTCTAAGTCCAAACAAGAGGGGACGTTGGTATAGGTAGATGAGAATCCTATAGACCAAGGCAAGTCAACGTGTATTCAATTGAAAATTTCTAAGTCCAAACAAGAGGGGACGTTGGTATAGGTAGATAAGAATCCTATAGACCAAGTCATCTCAACGTGTATTCAATTGAAAATTTCTAAGTCCAAACAAGAGGGGACGTTGGTATAGGTAGATAAGAATTCTATAGACCAAGTCATATCAACATGTATTCAATTGAAAATTTCTAAGTCCAAACAAGAGGGGACGTTGGTATAGGAAGATAAGAATCCTATAGACCAAGTCATCTCAACGTGTATTCAATTGAATATTTCTAAGTCCAAACAAGAGGGGACGTTGATATAGGTAGATGAGAATCCTATAGGCCAACTCATCTCAACGTGTATTCAATTGAAAATTTCTAAGTCCAAACAAGAGGGGACGTTGGTATAGGTAGATAAGAATCCTATAGACCAAGTCATCTCAACGTGTATTCAATTGAAAATTTCTAAGTCCAAACAAGAGGGGACGTTGGTATAGGTAGATAAGAATCCTATAGACCAAGTCATCTCAACGTGTATTCAATTGAAAATTTCTAAGTCCAAACAAGAGGGGACGTTGGTATAGGTAGATAAGAATCCTATAGACCAAGTCATCTCAACGTGTATTCAATTGAAAAATTTCTAAGTCCAAACAAGAGGGGACGTTGGTATAGGTAGATAAGAATCCTAAAGACCAAGTAATCTCAGCATGTATTCAATTGAAAATTTCTAAGTCCAAACAAGAGGGGACGTTGGTATAGGAAGATAAGAATCCTATAGACCAAGTCATCTCAACGTGTATTCAATTGAAAATTTCTAAGTCCAAACAAGAGGGGACGTTGGTATAGGTAGATAAGAATTCTATAGACCAAGTCATATCAACATGTATTCAATTGAAAATTTCTAAGTCCAAACAAGAGGGGTCGTTGGTATAGGTAGATAAGAATCATATAGACCAAGTCATCCCAATGTGTATTCAATTGAAAATTTCTAAGTCCAAACAAGAGGGGACGTTGGTATAGGAAGATAAGAATCCTATAGACCAAGTCATCTCAACGTGTATTCAATTGAACATTTCTAAGTCCAAACAAGAGGGGTCGTTGGTATAGGTAGATAAGGCTCCTAAAGACCAAGCCATCTCAACATGTATTCAATTGAAAATTTCTAAGTCCAAACAAGAGGGGACGTTGGTATAGGTAGATAAGAATCCTGTAGACCAAGTCATTTCAACGTGTATTCAATTGAAAATTTCTAAGTCCAAACAAGAGGGGACGTTGGTATAGGTAAATAAGAATCCTGTAGACCAAGTCATCTCAACGTGTATTCAATTGAAAATTTCTAAGTCCAAACAAGAGGGGACGTTGGTATAGGTAGATAAGAATTCTATAGACCAAGTCATCTCAACGTGTATTCAATTGAAAATTTCTAAGTCCAAACAAGAGGGGACGTTGGTATAGGTAGATAAGAATCCTGCAGACCAAGTCATCTCAACGTGTATTCAATTGAAAATTTCTAAGTCCAAACAAGAGGGGACGTTGGTATAGGTAGATAAGAATCCTGTAGACCAAGTCATCTCAACGTGTATTCAATTGAAAATTTCTAAGTCCAAACAAGAGGGGACGTTGGTATAGGTAGATAAGAATCCTATAGACCAAGTCATCTCAACGTGTATTCAATTGAAAATTTCTAAGTCCAAACAAGAGGGGACGTTGGTATAGGTAGATAAGAATCCTATAGACCAAGTCATCTCAACGTGTATTCAATTGAAAATTTCTAAGTCCAAACAAGAGGGGACGTTGGTATAGGTAGATAAGAATCCTATAGACCAAGTCATCTCAACGTGTATTCAATTGAAAAATTTCTAAGTCCAAACAAGAGGGGACGTTGGTATAGGTAGATAAGAATCCTAAAGACCAAGTCATCTCAGCATGTATTCAATTGAAAATTTCTAAGTCCAAACAAGAGGGGACGTTGGTATAGGAAGATAAGAATCCTATAGACCAAGTCATCTCAACGTGTATTCAATTGAAAATTTCTAAGTCCAAACAAGAGGGGACGTTGGTATAGGTAGATAAGAATTCTATAGACCAAGCCATCTCAGCGTGTATTCAATTGAAAATTTCTAAGTCCAAACAAGAGGGGTCGTTGGTATAGGTAGATAAGAATCATATAGACCAAGTCATCCCAATGTGTATTCAATTGAAAATTTCTAAGTCCAAACAAGAGGGGACGTTGGTATAGGAAGATAAGAATCCTATAGACCAAGTCATCTCAACGTGTATTCAATTGAACATTTCTAAGTCCAAACAAGAGGGGTCGTTGGTATAGGTAGATAAGGCTCCTAAAGACCAAGCCATCTCAACATGTATTCAATTGAAAATTTCTAAGTCCAAACAAGAGGGGACGTTGGTATAGGTAGATAAGAATCCTGTAGACCAAGTCATTTCAACGTGTATTCAATTGAAAATTTCTAAGTCCAAACAAGAGGGGACGTTGGTATAGGTAAATAAGAATCCTGTAGACCAAGTCATCTCAACGTGTATTCAATTGAAAATTTCTAAGTCCAAACAAGAGGGGACGTTGGTATAGGTAGATAAGAATTCTATAGACCAAGTCATCTCAACGTGTATTCAATTGAAAATTTCTAAGTCCAAACAAGAGGGGACGTTGGTATAGGTAGATAAGAATCCTGCAGACCAAGTCATCTCAACGTGTATTCAATTGAAAATTTCTAAGTCCAAACAAGAGGGGACGTTGGTATAGGTAGATAAGAATCCTGTAGACCAAGTCATCTCAACGTGTATTCAATTGAAAATTTCTAAGTCCAAACAAGAGGAGACGTTGGTATAGGTAGATAAGAATCCTAAAGACCAAGTCATCTCAACGTGTATTCAATTGAAAATTTCTAAGTCCAAACAAGAGGGGATGTAGGTATAGGTAGATAAGAATCCTGTAGACCAAGTCATCTCAACGTGTATTCAATTGAAAATTTCTAAGGCCAAACAAGAGGGGACGTTGGTATAGGTAGATAAGAATCCTAAAGACCAAGCCATCTCAACGTGTATTCAATTGAAAATTTCTAAGTCCAAACAAGAGGGGACGTTGGTATAGGTAGATAAGAATCCTGTAGACCAAGTCATCTCAACGTGTATTCAATTGAAAATTTCTAAGTCCAAACAAGAGGGGACGTTGGTATAGGTAGATAAGAATCCTAAAGACCAAGTCATCTCAACGTGTATTCAATTGAAAATTTCTAAGGCCAAACAAGAGGGGATGTAGGTATAGGTACATGAGAATCCTATAAACCAAGGCATCCCAGCATGTATTCAATTGAAAATTTCTAAGTCCAGATAGGGGGGACGTTGGTATAGGTAGATGAGGAGCTACTAGACCAACACCTGTCCACGAGTATTCAATTGAAATTTCTAAGTTCAAAACAGTGTAAGTTAGTGTCTGGAAGTGCCCGATCGACGCCTACTGCCATGTTGGGTGCATGTAGGCGTAGCAAAATGCCTTCTAATCTGCTAGGCACATCGGGACTTAGTTTTTTTTCTGTCCTTTCACTGCACCGTGTAGGTTGGCGTCTGGATGTGCCTCATCGACGCCTACTTTTACCTTGGCATATCAACGTGTATTCAAGTTAAAACTTCTAACGTCAAAACGGGAGTTTGGTACCGGTAAATGAGAAGCTTATCAATCTAGACATGTTGAAATTTATAAGTTCGCACATAGGGGATAGCAAGGCGAGGAATAGGGATATAGAATAAGAAAAAGAGATAGAAAGATCTAGATTAATACAGAGGTATAAAGAGAGACAGGCAAGGGAGATAAATTTCATGATGCAACTTATCTGCTAATACTGGTTAATTTTACATCAGAGTACACTTGTAGATTTTGTGTAGATTTTTTTCTATAGGGAACATGCAAATAGCACACATAACATCTAGACATATAAATATATACATAAAACAATTATAGTTATGAGATATATCTGAACTAATCCAAAAAGACAATAATGATGAATATCATCACTTACCTTGGAAAATTATCCAGGCTGTATGCCTACTCACATTCCATCAAACACCAGGAAATCATGAGCCATTGCTTGGTTGATTGTTTTTATTTTTTTCATACACATTTGTAATTGTGTTTTGCTTTATCAAGTATTTTTGTAGTTAATCTGTGGTGTAGGGAGAGGTGTTAACATGAATCAATTTTGCTTAACATTTTTTATTATGTATATTTTTTTCAGTTTACAGAGTCATTGCAGTACCAAGTCTGACACTGTAATTGCTTGAAAAGTATTGCATTGGGAAGGATTCTTTTTTCTTTCTTTTTTTTTTTTTTTTTTGAGGTGTGCAGGAATTTCAGTAGGGGAAGTTTCTACTGATTTCAGATTCCAAGACAGCAAAGTTGTATTTTATTGTTTGTGCATTCTTTTATCACGTTTTTACAGATGTTTTTGTGTTATGAAAGTGAAAATGAATGAGTTGCAAAGACATTTACATTTTTGCATTCTTTTTTTAATTCTTCACCTTGTGTGTTTTAATGTCCCAAGAGTGAACCAAGACGGATGAGTCTTATTCAGCAGAGGGGGAAAAAACAGGTTACCTTTGGTTGTCCTCAATGGATTTGTCCATAGTATAATGTGTCCAAGTTATTGCCCTAATAAAGTGAGAACCATACCCCAAAACTAATGCAGAACTCTACTTACGTATTGCACAGCTACAAGAGTTAACTTGTCTAGGATAAGTGCCATATAAGTTTGCACAAGTCACTATATAGCTCTATTTATTAACTCATATGAACTTAAATTGCTGAACATGTCTCAAAAATTTTCTACAGAGCTCTACTTAGAAATGAGCACTCTCAAAGACAATTTATCTAACATAATTTTGAAATATGTTTTATAAAGTTACCATAGAGCTCTCAAATATATTAGGCACTCAAATAAGAAACTTGTTTTAAATACTTGTCATATATATATATATATATATATATATATATATATATATATATATATATATATATATATACATATATATATATTAAACACTTACAGTATATCTATACTTACATATTGACATTTAGGTTTTCAAAACATACTGCAGAGCTCTTCATGTTTTCTGAATTTTATTCTTTCGTCTACTAATGTATTGAGCACTCTTAAGTATATTCGTGTAGCTGAATTGCCATACGTTTTTTGAAAGTCTATATTTAGCTCTACTAATGTATTGAACTCTGTCAAAATAAATTTATGCAGTTGAAATGCCATATCTGTTTCTCAAATGTTTTATTTAGCTCTACTAATATATTGAGCACTCTGGAAGTAGATTTGTCTAAAATAATTGCCAAAATGTTTCCAACTCTTACTCCAAAGCTCTATAAATGCATTGAGCACTCTTAAAGTAAAATCGTCTTGTATAATTAAACAAAGCAATTTTTAAATTTACTACACAGCTATATAAAACTATGGAGCACATGCAAGAATCATTGGTAAATATATAAATCACATAATTATTAGAAGTTATTTTTTTAATTGAAATACACACATATATATATATATATATATATATATATATAATCTATATATATATATATTCAAGGGAGACAATTTGTATATAGATCACATAATTATTAGAAGTTTTTTTTTATTGAAATAAATAAATATATATATATATATATATATATATATATATATATACATACATATATATATTCAAGGGAGACAATTTGATATAGATCATATAATAATTAGAAGTTATTTTTATTAATTGAAGTAAATATATATATATATATATATATATATATATATATTTATTTATTTCAATTCAATCAATGAGACATAGAGCAATAAAGTCATGTTATTTAGATTTTTACTTAATAATAACACTTTAAAATAGTGCTCAAAACTAGACAGAGCTGATATTATAAAACGTTTATTTTATTACAGGATAAGTAAACATTAAGATTTAACCAGAGTTATATAAGAGTGCTCAATAAGACAGAGCAATAAAGACATTTTATTTAGATTTTTATTTAATAATTACACTTTAAATAGTGCTAAAAAAAGGGAGACAATTTGTATATAGATCATATAATTATCAGAAGTTATTTTTTTTATTGAAATAAGTAAATATATGTATATATATATATATATATATATATATATATATATATATATATATATATATTACAGGGGGACAATTTGTAATTTTTATTAGACCTTATTTTTTTTATTGAAATAAATATATATATATATATATATATATATATTCAAGGGAGACAATTTTAATATAGATCACATAATTATTAGAAGTTATTTTTTTTTAATAAATATATATATATATATATATATATAAATATATATATTTTATATATATATAATCTATATATGTTCAAGGGAGACAATTGTTATATAGATGACAATTATTAGAAGTTATTCTTTTTATTGAAATATATATATATGTATATATATATATATATATATATATATATATATTGACATTTTAGATTTTTCATTGAGAATCATAACATTTAGACTAAAATTATTAAAATTTATATTACATTATGTCATATTCACACAAGAATACCAAAAAAATTGTGGTTATCTAAATTGACGTATACATTTTTTTTTAACTTATTACCTTGCTCTACTGATGTATTGAGCACTCTACATATAAGTCCTGTCATTTGAATTTCTGTGTATATATTTTAAATATTTACAGTTAGCTCTAAGTCTTACCATCAAATTGCCATACATATTTCCAAAAATTTAACAACTATCTCTACTAATTCATTAATCATTGTATATATTTATCTTTCTGTCTCTCATTATTTATCTATCTATCTATCTATAGAATTGAATATGTCTGTCTGTGTGTACATTTCTGTCAATTTTAGTCTACATATTCCAAATTTTGATAAAAAGGGTACTGAGATTTTGGAAAATCTATGTGATTGGTACTTGGACAGAAATTTGGCGATTGAGGGGTCAAACTTCAATGATTTGGCCTTTGAGAACCCTACAAATCTCCTCCGACAATTATGGGTCTAAACACTTGAAATTTTACATATAGTTTCCTTGGACATGGATCTAACTTAATATCTCATTTGGAGCCCAAAACAATAAATTTTAAGGGTTCATAATAGGGGTCAAGTTTTAAAAAATTAACCGTTTCTCTGCTTTCTTTTTTGTTGGGGAGGGGGGCAGCATACACCGCTAAACACTGGGGCTACGCCAGTAACCCATGCTAGTATAATATATATATATATATATATATATATATATATATATATATATATATATAAATGTATTTATTTCAATTTAAAAAAATAATTCTAATAATTATCTGATCTATATACAAATTGTCTCCCTTGAATATATATATATATATATATATATTTATTTCAATTAAAAAAAATAACTTCTAATAATTATGTGATCTTTATACAAATTGTCTCCCTTGAATATATATATATATATATATTCAAGGAAGACTATGTGAATATAGATAACAATTATTAGAAGTTATTTTTTTAATTGAAATAAATAAATAAATAAATATATATATATATATATATATATATTTGAATTAAAAAATAACTTCAAATAATTATATGATATATATACAAATTGTCTCCCTTGAATATATATATATATTTCAATTAAAAAAATAACTTCTAATTATTATGTGATCTATATACCAATGGTCTCCCTTGAATATGTATATATATATATATATATTCAAGGGAGACAATTTGTATATAGATTACATAATTATTAGAATTTATTTTTTTTATGCTTAATTGAACTTTAATGCTTAGTTTTTCCATCAATTGTTTGACTTGGGTAATTTTTTTAATGTATATTTGAAAAAAATCTATGCGCTAGTTGAGATAAGAAATAAAGACAATTCTTACCTGTTACTTCCCAGGTGTTATCTCCACTTTTTCTCTTTTCTGCTTCTTGCTGAAACTCATGGCAATTTCATGTTTGTTTGTGTTCTTTGTTACATATATATAATTTTTACTGTGATGATTTTTTTCTTTTAATTATTAACAAATTTTTTTTGATTTATATAATAAAGAGAGACAACATAACTAATGGATTTTTTTAAAAATGATATATTTAACTTTCTGGCTATGATCAAACACCCATGTACTACTTGTTTATTTTTTTGTAGTTGCATAAGTTAGCTGATGAGAAGAAATACAAGCAGAACTGCATTCATTTAAATGAAGCTAATAGTTTAGAATTTGATTGTACCCAGATGTGCATGTACACAAAGAAAGAAACACTTACTTGAGGACTTCTGTAATACAGGAAACATGTGGCAGCTAGGATAGCTGATGCTGCTGGATTCAGTTGTTTTTTCCAATCCACATAATTCTCACAATAGCTGATAGTAGAATTCCATCATGATCAAGAGGAGTACCTGAAATTACAAAGATATACACACAGAAGGAAAGAAAAAGAATACTTACTCTACTTCTATGACAATGATTGCTGCCAACACTTCGAGATGCTAATGTTGGAAGAAACAGATAGACATACATCATACACAGTTTGATTGTACCCAGATGTGCTTGAACGCAAAGAAAGAAATACTTGATTCAAACTGCACAAGACATGTGGCAGACAGGAACGGTGATGCTGCTAGGTTTCGTTGCTTGTTCCAATCTATAAAAAAGAGGTGATATTTATAGTGTTGATAATCTACTGCTGTGTGAAAGCTGGAACAATGGAAACAGTTAAATTAAATTTTCAAATCACAAAGACTGAAATCGAAATAGAAAGAAGAAAGGGCGATACTATACTCATCTTCCTGTCGGAGCAGACTACTTGCTAGTGACTGTTCGTTCGCCATTAAACTGGAAAGTAAAAGAAAAAAAAACGAAAAAAAAAACAGGTTCCGCTGGGGAAAGCTCTTGTCTGGGCAGCGAGGTGATGAACTCCCGAAAGGAGGGGCACTATATAAAAACAAGCTTTGCTGCGAACATCTCCTAAAAAGCTGTTTCTACTCAGAATAACAGGCGGAGCAGAAAACAGAGGTGTTCTCTCTACCCAACAGGATTCGTAAAGATACCACTAGTTTGTGTTCATAAGACGGCGATGATCGCTCACAAAACTGGCATTCCTACTATCATATCGGAGGACCGTCATATATAATTGCACTACCATTTTGTATTGGAGGACGGTCATATATAATTGCACTACCATACCGTTTCGGAGTTCCTAGACAGTAGGAATAATAAAAGCGGCCTTAAAGCGGCTTGTGAGCACACAATCTAGTCGAACTCTAGTCGTCCTTAGTCGAGTCGAGGCAAGCATGCATTACATAGTAACACGAGCACGTGTCGCCTGCTTAGAGGGTAGCCCCCTTCGGGAGATTCGAAAGCGCACCTCACAGCGGAAGAGCTTCGGAACCAATCGGACCGTACCCAGACTTGCAGCTATTTGTTAACTTGGAAGTGGAGTCAACACCCCGACACTGAGAAAAGAGCTTTCCAAAAGCTCAAAACCAGGTGCATGCAAAATCGGGGAAACTGGGAGCAGGCTGGGGAGAACACAGGGCCTTGGAGGGAGGCCCATTTTTCTCTTTCGTTCGGTTTACATCTTTCGGGTATTGTTCTCCTTTCAGCCTGCCCCCTTCACGCCTTTTTGCTCGCCACATGCAAGCGTATAAAAAGACGACCAGATGACGGACGCAACAAACTAATGCCGACATTTTCTGGATTTTTTTTTTTTTTTGCCAGAGCCCATTTAGCCGTGTAGCTGTTAAACTACAACGTTACACCCCCCTACCACGGTGAGGATAGGGTTGGACTTTAGGGGGGAAAATACACATCCAGTATTTTATCCAAAAAAAGAACGGTTTATAAACTGCACAATTGTCACGGTTATTCTACAGTTTATGGACCGCCCTTAAATAATATTATATATATACTTTCATCTAACAAATTAAATTAAAAGACGTTAATTTAGATTTAAATTAAAAATATTTTATCCAACAACAGTACGGTTTATAAACTGCACAATTGTCACGGTAATTATACAGTTTATCGACCGCCCTTAAATAATATTATATATATACTTTCATCTAACAGATTAAATTAAAAGACGTTAATTTAGATTTAAATTAAAAATATTTTATCCAACAACAGCACGGTTTATAAACTGCACAATTCTCACGGTAATTCTACAGTTTATCGACCGCCCTTAAATAATATTATATATATACTTTCATCTAACAAATTAAATTAAAAGACGTTAATTTAGATTTAAATTAAAAATATTTTATCCAACAACAGCACGGTTTATAAACTGCACAATTGTCACGGTAATTCTAAAGTTTATCGACCGGCCTTAAATAATATTATATATATACTTTCATCTAACAAATTAAATTAAAAGACGTTAATTTAGATTTAAATTAAAAATATTTTATCCAACAACAGCACGGTTTATAAACTGCACAATTCTCACGGTAATTCTAAAGTTTATCGACCGGCCTTAAATAATATTATATATATACTTTCATCTAACAGATTAAATTAAAAGACGTTAATTTAGATTTAAATTAAAAATATTTTATCCAACAACAGCACGGTTTATAAACTGCACAATTCTCACGGTAATTATAAAGTTTATCGACCGGCCTTAAATAATATTATATATATACTTTCATCTAACAAATTAAATTAAAAGACGTTAATTTAGATTTATATTAAAAATATTTTATCCAACAACAGCACGGTTTATAAACTGCACAATTGTCACGGTAATTCTAAAGTTTATCGACCGGCCTTAAATAATATTATATATATACTTTCATCTAACAGATTAAATTAAAAGACGTTAATTTAGATTTATATTAAAAATATTTTATCCAACAACAGCACGGTTTATAAACTGCACAATTCTCACGGTAATTCTAAAGTTTATCGACCGGCCTTAAATAATATTATATATATACTTTCATCTAACAAATTAAATTAAAAGACGTTAATTTAGATTTAAATTAAAAATATTTTATCCAAGAACAGCACGGTCTATAAACTGCACAATTGTCACGGTAATATTTATTGGCTGGGTTTCTAACAGTATTTTGTATAATAAAATATAAAATTAAATATAAAAAGACGTTAAACGTGAAAATCGTGTAAACTACACAAGTGTCGAAATTTGAAAAGAAATTCGACTAGTTTATGAACTGTGCGCTTAGTAACAACGTTCATTTGAACACTCGTGCAGTTTACACACCTTAAATAAATGCGTCGTCTACTTGTCTACTTTGAAATGAGGAAAATATAAATACCTTAAATTTGTTTGACATCAGAGAAATAGGCAAAAATAAAGCAGCGGCAGGGCGGCGGTTATCTTTTCAGACGACGGGGGTGGTAAGTGGCGGCCAGTCGTGCTACTTCGGTGATATGTATCAGGCTTTTAACTGGAGAGCGACGACCACATTTATCAACCTCGCAGCGCGGCGTTTTCGTCTCCTGTGTTCTTCTTCTTTTTTTTGTAGGTCGGGTGGAAGAATGTCCGTGCGTTCACTGACACAGCTGGGCGAATCTCTTTTCTTCTGTTCGTCTTCTTTCTGGTCCCCTCCTTTTATAATCGTAAACCGGCTCCCAGCGGCTGTCATATTTTAGGCCTTTATTTTCGGCGGGGAGCTCTGCCATTGGTTCATAATTCTTTTTATGGTTTCTTATTTTTCTTTTTCCAAACGGAAGCGATGCGTGGAGCCATGTGCAAACGAAGATTTTTTTTATTTTGTCTCTATGCTGGAGACGTTAGCATCCGGTTGGCATGTTCCCACAAGTTTGAAGAGTGAATGTAGACGTGTGTGCGTCTGTGTATGTGTGTGTTAATGCAAGTGTGTGTGTATGTGGGTGTGTGCGTCGTTGGTGGACGAGAGCGTAGACACATTCTCTGTCTCTTTCGGTCTCTCCCCCCTTTTCCCTCTCTGTCTGTCTATATAAAAGGACACGGAGAAGCGCGCGTGCGCGAGAGCGAGCGAGCGAGAGAGAGAGAGAGATATATAGAGAGAGAGAGAAAGAGAGAGAGAGAGAGAGAGAAGCCGAAACTTTGAAAAGTTATAAAAAAATTAAAAAATAATTATATATATATATATATATATATATATATATATATATATATATATATATATATATATATATATCATAAGCAGAAATTTATTTTTTATTTTACAAGCTGCCCCAGCGTAGTATTATCTCCAATCTCTCCATGTTAAGAACGGCTTTCTTGGAAGTGTTTTTTTTTTCAGAAAGCCGTTTTTATCATGGAGAGATTGGAGATAATACTACGCTGGGGCAGCTTGTAAAATAAAAAATATCAAAGAAAACTTCTTCGATATTTTTGGGTAAAATTTGCAAGTTAAATTCAATTTTATCCTATCTTATTAAATTATTGGCTGAAAGTACAGAATAGTTAACATGCTGAAAGTACAGAATAGTTAACATGCCCCTCTCTACATTAAGAATGGCTTTCTTAACTTTTAAGGTAATGATTTCTTAAAAAATTACAATTTAATAACGAAAAATAAAGTTTGTTTTTACGACCTACCCCAGCGTAGCATAAACACCCCAACCGAAAAGTCTTAGTAAAGAGAGAGGCAGGTAGGTATTTATTTTTTATTTATCTTATTTTTATTTAACATTTGATGTTTTTTTTATTAAATTGTTAGGTTAAAGTACGGAATAGTTACAAAACGCCCTCCTCTCCCCATTTTAAGAACGACTTCCGGAATACCCCCTCCAATCTCTCCATGTTAAGAACGGCTTTCTTGGGAGTGTTTTTTTTTTTTTTTTTTTCAGAAAGCCGTTTTTATCATGGAGAGATTGGAGATAATACTACGCTGGGGCAGCTTGTAAAATAAAAAATATCAAAGAAAACTTCTTCGATATTTGTTAAATTCAATTTTATCCTATCTTTTGCTTATTAAATTATTGGCTGAAAGTACAGAATAGTTAACATGCCCCTCTCTACATTAAGAATGGCTTTCTTAACTTTTAAGGTAATGATTTCTTCAAAAATTACAATTTAATAACGAAAAAAAAACCGGTTATTTTTACGACCTACCCCAGACCCCAACCCGAAAAGTCTTAGTAAAGAGAGAGGCAGGTAGAGGGGTGGGTGAAGGGCAGGAGAATTGGCACGTGTCAAACGAAGTTGAAATAAATCCATTTCGTTAACAAACTTTCAAATTCGATTGACACTTATGACACCCACCCCTGCCACCTCATGACAGCTTTTAACGGAAAGTTGATTTGTGTTGGTGTTGGTGTGTTTGAGTATTTGTGTGTACGTGTGTGTTCGTGTATGTGTGTGTTTATGCGAGTGTGTGTGTGTGTGTGTGTTTATCCAAGTGCGTATGTATGTGTGTGTTTTCTGTATGTGTGTTTTTATGCGAGTGTGTTAGAGTGTGTGCTTCTGTCTCTGTTTATGCTCCTGCCCCTCTTTGATGTGGAAGTACATATTCTCTCTCTCTCTCTCTCACTCTCTCTCTCTCTCTCTCTCTCCATACTTAGTGGCAGGGGCACGGAGAAGCTAAAGAGAGAGAGAGAGAGAGAGAGAGAGAGAGAGAGAGAGAGGGGGGGAGGTTTAGTCATCTTACATAAACCATTCTCGGCTGGATTTAAATTTACAAAATATACGCTGAAACGGAAAATTAAGTTCGTGTTTTTATATAGATTTGAAATTAAGTTCGTGTTTTTATATAGATTTGAAATTTAAGAAACAGTAATTTACTATTAATAAAAAATAATCCTAATAATTTTTTTTTTCTATATATATATTTCGATTGATTTATGAGTCGACACTCACGGGTTAAATCAAGTCTAGGATGCGAGTTAATGCGACGAATAAATCGACAGTTGATGTTGAATTTTATGAGAAAATCACGATCATGTCATAGTCAATTCGAAAGCGATTTTGAAGCCTTTAAACTGTCATTAATTTATTTCTGGCTTGATGGGCCATCTATTTTACTTTACATTTCAAAATACACGCATTAATATCTCGAAAACGATTTGTCTGTCTGTGCTAATTTTCCTTGCGATATTCGTTTTCAGCATACCTGAACAAACTGAACGGTTCGAGTTTTCCGGGTACGATTTTTCCAGAGACGAGTTTTCCCGGGACAAGTTTTCCGGGCACTGGTATAAGTGCTATGGGTTCATGAGAGCACATCCCATTAAAGTACTTGTAAACAGGGATGCAACACTAAGGCGATGGGACAGACGTTGGAGATTGACCTATAGCACGCACGGGGCCTATTAGATTAGATACTCTTTTTTTTGTTGTTGTTGTGCTCGACGATAAAAACCGACTTCTTCATTTGTGTTTGCTTCTCATTTTCGCTTTTTCTCTGAAAAGTGTTTCGCTAATGTGAAAAAGAAAACATGTTCGAACGTTTGCTGACATTTATTGGATGTGTTGCTACCAGTATTTTGCTTAATTTTCGAGTTTGGAGCGATTATCGAGTCTCACAAGATGTCTGTAAAATGTCAGACACTTCTTTATTGTTCTAACTTAAAACCGTGCGCTACTTTTGTTTGTGTTAAATAAACGTTTTAAAATAAGTTAAAACAACAAAAATGTGATCTAGGTAGGTAGAAGAGTAACTTATCTTGCCTTTGGTAACATTCATTTTCTTATAATATTATTTGTTCACTACTTTTTCGTTTTGTTCTCTTGAATGCGAAATATTCGCCGTGGAATTTCCACGGGTCACGATTATTTCGTTTTATTAATCTTAAGTTTCATAGAATAAAAAGTTCAGACACAACTTTGTCGAGCGATTTATAATCGATTTCATTTAACTTCTGTTTGACCCCGGCACGTACGATCCTTTCTCTCCTTCCCCCACTCTCTCTCTCTTCTTTAGCTTGGTGACAAGCGATATGCTTATGTGTGCGTGCGTGTGTGTGTGTGTGTGTGTATGTGTGTACATGCGTGCGTATGTGTGTTGTCGTATTCACCAAAATTAAAAAAAATAAAAACTTTTTTCCCCGACCGACCGGATTAGGGTTGTGAGGTGTGGTTAGAGTTCATGAAAATAAATGTTAGCAATAAAAACTTTTTAAAACCAAGTTAGAAAAAAGAACACAATTTGCTTCCCCCACCAAATTATCATATTATTGGAGCGTCTAAATTAAGATTCTTCTTTTTTTTTTTAGGCGATGTAATAAACCATATTTTAGAGTAGGGTGCCTCCTGTCTTTACTTTGGTTTGTATATTTTTCATGTAGCAAAAATGCTTCCGGGAGATCTTTTTAGGATTCT
This sequence comes from Euprymna scolopes, assembly GCF_053919585.1. Taxonomy (NCBI): domain Eukaryota; kingdom Metazoa; phylum Mollusca; class Cephalopoda; order Sepiida; family Sepiolidae; genus Euprymna; species Euprymna scolopes. Next base: position 112,106,483 of record NC_136527.1, on the reverse strand, counting down.
AAAGGTTTGCCTTTTTTTACACTTTTTATTATCTTCGAAAAATGTACACAAATGTAAACAAGCAGTTTACGATTTGAAAGGCATCGTTAAAATGATATTTTTCGCTAGTTCTTTCAACTTTATATTTTTATTTCATCGTCTTCAAGTCCAATGTAAATAAGTTCTTGATGAGCCGTTCCTCTTAAATAATCCAATTTACCAAATGTACACTTCTAACGATTACTATGATATTGTCCATTGACTACTGTACACACTTTAACCCTTATCCTCGAGTGGCCTCTGGGACTTGATAAGTAGTGATTCCTTTATATAAAAAAAAAAATTTCACTACTTTGATGGTGAATCTATAGTCAGTCTGTGCTGATTTTCCTTGCAATATTCGTTTTCAGCATACCTGAACACACTGAGGGTTGGCCCCTTTCATATGCCGCCTGTTTAAACATGGTCGCCAGTGATTTACATTTCAAAATACACGCATTAATAAAACTAGCTCCAAAACTAGTAGTCTGTCTGTCTGTGCTAATTTTCCTTGCGATATTCGTTTTCAGCATACCTGAAAAACTGATGGTTGCCCCCGTTCATATATCACCTGTTCAAACATGGTCGCCAAGGATTTGCATTTCAAAATACACGCATTAATAAAACTAGCTCCCAAAATAAACTCTGTCTGTGTGTGCTAATTTTCCTTGCGATATTCGTTTTCAGCATACCTGAACAAACTGAGGGTTTGCCCCTTTCATAGGCCGCCTGTTCAAACATGGTCGCCAGTGATTTACATTTCAAAATATACGCATTAGTATCTCGAAATATACGTATTAGTATCTCGAAAACTATTTGTCTGTGCCTTGCGATAGTCGTTTTCAGCATACCCGAACGATTTTAAAATGGACAGTCCGAATGTTAACGAACCACACACACACAAAAAGACACACACACACACGTAAACTCAGTGAAAGTGTCTACTGTCGATAAGGTAGTTGTAAATTAGATTACTGGCTCTTATGAGTTTTAGTCTAACCATCCTTTACAACTGTGATACAGTAGAACAGTCCGTCTCTGGACAATTAGCAGTGTATCGCATAACTCAATGACAGTGTCGAATGTTGACTAGCTAGTTGTAAGTTAGGTTACTGGCTCTGATGAGTTACACTCTAACAACCCTTAATAACTGTGATATAGCGGAACAGTCCGTTTTTGGACAAGTGGCGGTGATCGCATAACTCATTGAAAGTGCCGAATGTCTATTAGCTAGTTGAAACTTAGATTACTGGCTTTAATGAGTTTCAGTCTAACCACACTTAATAACTTTGATACAGCGGAAGAGTCCGTCTGTTTCGCATAACTCATTGACAGTGTCGCGTGTCGATTAGCTAGTTGTAACTTCGTAGTCGAATGCCCCTTTAAGAAGAGACTTGAAGATAATAATTATTGTTATTTGTATTGTTATTCTTATCGTCCAGCCATGATGCACGTGCAGAAATCCATTTCCAACTCAACTGTGTTAAAAAAAAACTTACTTCGAGACAAGAACGCCGACACTCGACTTCGAGACGAGTTTTCCCGGGACAAGTTTTCCGGGCACTGGTATAAGTGCTATGGATTCATCAGAGCACATCTCATTAAAGTACTTGTAAACAGGGATGCAACACTGAGGCGATGGGACAGACTTTGGAGATTGGCCTATAGCACGGGGCCTATTAGATTAGATACTCTTTTTGTTTTTGTTTTTGTGCTCAACGATAAAAACCGACTTCTTCATTTGTGTTTGCTTCTCATTTTAACTTTTGCTCTAATAAGAGTTTCGCTAATGTGAAAAAGAAAACATGTTCGAACGTTTGCTGACATTTATTGGATGTGTTGCTACCAGTATTTTGCTTAATTTTCGAGTTTGGAGCGATTGTCGAGTCTCACAAGATGACTGTAAAATATCAGACACTTCTTTATTGTTCTAACTTAAAACTGTGCGCTACTTTTGTTTGTGTTAAATAAACGTTTTAAAATAAGTTAAAACAACATTTTCTCATATATTTATTTGTTCACTACTTTTTCGTTTTGTTCTTATTGAATGCGAAATATTCGCCGTGGAATTTCCACGGGTCACGATTATTTCGTTTTATTAATCTTAAGTTTCATAGAATAAAAAGTTCAGACACAACTTTGTCGAGCCATTTTTTAAAACTTACGTTTGACCCCGGCACGTGCAGTGCAGAGAACACGACCCTTTCTCTCCTTCCCCCACTTTCTCTCTTCTTTAGCTTGGTGACAAGCGAATGCTTATGTGTGCGTGCGTGCGTGCGTGCGTGCGTGTGTGTGTGTGTGAGTGCGTCGTGCCAACGTCAAACGAAGTTTAAATTAAAATTCATTTCGTCGGTTTCAACAAAATTTTAAAAAAATAAAAACTTTTTCCCGACCGGCCGGATTAGGGTTGTGAGGTGTGGTTAGAGTTTATGAAAATAAATGTTAGCAATAAAAACTTTTTAAAACCAAGTTAGAAAAAAGAACACAATTTGCTTCCCCACCAAATTATCGTATTATTGGAGGCCCCGATTCTTCTTTTTTTTAAGCGATGTAATAAACCATATTTTTGAGTAGGTTACATCCTCTCTTTATTTTGGTTTGTATATTTTTTATGTTGCAAAAATGCTTCCGGGAGATCTTTTTAGGATTCTAAACGTTTACTTTTTTTTACACTTTTTATTATCTTCGAAAAATGTACACAAATGTAAACAAGCAGTTTACGAGTTGAAAGGCATCGTTAAAATATTTTTAGCGAGTTCTTTAAATTTTATATTTTTATTTCGTCCTCTTCAAGTCCAATGTAAACAAGTTCTTGATAAGCCGTTCCTCTTAAGTAATCCAATTTACAAAATTTATACTTCTAACGATTACTATGATATTGTCCCATTGACTACTGCACACTCTTTAAACCCTCGAGTGGTCTCTGGGCCTTGATAAGTAGTGATTCCTTTGTAAAACAAAAAATATTTCAATACTTTGATGTGCTAGTTTTCCTTTTCATTTCAAAATGCACGCATTAATAAAACTGTCTTGAAAACTATTTGTCTGTGCTAACTTTCCTTGCGATATTCGTTTTCAGCATACCTGAACAAACTGAGGATTGGCCCCTTTCATATGCCGCCTGTTTAAACATGGTCGCCAGTGATTTACATTTCAAAATACACGCATTACTATCTCGAAAACTATTCGTATGTCTGTGCTAATTTTCTTTTCGATATTCGTTTTCAGCATACCTGAACAAACTGAGGGTTGGCCCCTTCCATATGCCGCCTGTTTAAACATGGTCGCCAGTGATTTACATTTCAAAATACACGCATTAACTAAAACTAGCTCCAAAACTGGTAGTCTGTCTGTGCTAATTTTACTTGCGATATTCGTTTTCAGCATACCTGAACAAATTTAGGGTTGGCCACTTTCATATGCCGCCTGTTCAAACATGGTCGCCAGTGATTTACATTTCAAAATACACGCATTAATAAAACTAGCTCCGAAACTATTTGTCTCTGCTAATTTTCCTTGCGATATTCGTTTTCAGCATACCTGAACAAACTGAACAGTACGAGTTTTCCGGGTACGGTTATTCCGGAGACGAGTTTTCCTGGACAAGTTTTCCGGACACTGGTATAAATGCTATAGGTTCATCAGAGCACATCCCATTAAAGTACTTGTAAACAGGGATACAACACTGAGGCGATGGGACAGACTTTGGAGATTGACCTATAGCACGGGGCCTATTAGATTAGATACTCTTTTTTTGTTGTTTTTGTGCTCAACGATAAAAACCGACTTCTTCATTTGTGCTTGCTTCTCATTTTCGCTTTTGCTCTGATAAGAGTTTCGCTAATGTGAAAAAGAAAACATGTTCGAACGTTTGCTGACATTTATTGGATGTGTTGCTACCAGTATTTTGCTTAATTTTCGAGTTTGGAGCGATTATCTAGTCTCACAAGATGTCTGTAAAATATCAGACACTTCTTTATTGTTCTAACTTAAAACTGTGCGCTACTTTTGTTTGTGTTAAATAAACGTTTTAAAATAAGTTAAAACAACAAAAATGTCATCTAGGTAGGTAGAAGGGTAACTTATCTTGCCTTTGGTAACATTCATTTTCTTATATATTTATTTGTTCACTACTTTTTCGTTTTGTTCTTATTGAATGCGAAATATTCGCCGTGGAATTTCCACGGGTCACGATTATTTCGTTTTATTAATCTTAAGTTTCATAGAATAAAAAGTTCAGACACAACTTTGTGGAGCCATTTTTAATCGATTTCATTTAACTTCTGTTTGACCCCGGCAGTGCAGAGAACACGATTCTTTCTCTCCTTCCCCCACTTTCTCTCTTCTTTAGCTTGCTGACAAGCGATATGCTTATGTGTGAGTGCGTGCGTGCGTTTCACCAAAATTTAAAAAAATAAAAACTTTTTTCCCGACCGGCCGGATTAGGGTTGTGAGGTGTGGTTAGAGTTTATGAAAATAAATGTTAGCAATAAAAACTTTTTAAAACCAAGTTAGAAAAAAGAAAACAATTTACTTCTCCACCAAATTATCGTATTATTGGAGGCCCCGATTCTTCTTTTTTTTTAGGCGATGTAATAAACCATATTTTTGAGTAGGTTTCCTCCTCTCTTTATTTTGGTTTGTATATTTTTCATGTTGCAAAAATGCTCCCGGGAGATCTTTTTAGGATTCTACAGGTTTGCTTTTTTTTTTACAATTTTTAAATGTAAAAAAATGTAAACAGGCAGTTTACGATTTTAAAGGCATCGTTAAAATGGTATTTTTCGCTAGTTCTTTCAACTTTATATTTTTATTTCGTCGGCTTCAAGTCCAATGTAAATAAGTTCTTGATGAGCCGTTCCTCTTAAGTAATCCAATTTACCAAATTGACACTTCTAACGATTACTATGATATTGTCCAATTGACTACTGTACACACTTTAACCCTTATCCTCGAGTGGCCTCTGGGGCTTGATAAGTAGTGATTCCTTTATAAAATAAAAAATATTTCAATACTTTGATGGTGATTCTATAGTCAGTCTGTGATGATTTTCCTTGCGATATTCGTTTTCAGCATACCTGAACAAACTGAGGGCTGGCCCCTTTAATATGCCGCCTGTTCAAACATGGTCGTCTGTGATTTACATTTCAAAATACACGCATTAATCTCTGCTAATTCTCCTTGCGATATTCGTTTTCAGTCTACCTGAACAAACTGAGGGTTTGCCCCTTTCATATGCCGCATGTTTAAACATTGTCGCCAGGGATTTGCATTTCAAAATACACGCATTAATAAAACTATCTCCAAAACTATTTGTCTCTGCTAATTTTCCTTGCGATATTCGTTTTCAGCATACGTGAACAAAGATAGGGTTGGCCCGTTTCATATGCCGCCTGTTCAAATATGGTCGCCAGTAATTTACAATTCAAAATACATGCATTAATACAACTAGCTCGAAAACTATTTGTCTCTGCTAATTTTCCTTGCGATATTCGTTTTCAGCATACCTGAACAAACTGAGGGTTTGCCCATTTCATATGCCGCCTGTTCAACATGGTCGCCAGTTATTTACATTTCAAAATACACGCATTGATAAAACTAGCTCCAAAACTATTTGTCTCTGCTAATTTTCCTTGCGATATTCGTTTTCAGCATACCTGAACAAACTGAGGGTTGGTCCCTTTCATATGCCGCCTGTTCAAACATGGTCGCCAGTGATTTACATTTAAAAATACACGCATTAATATCTCGAAAACTATTTGTCTATCTGTGCTAATTTTCCTTGCGATATTCGTTTTCAGCATACCTGAACAAACTGAGGTTTTGCCCCTTTCATATGCCGTCAGTTCAAACATGGTCGCCAGTGATTTACATTTCACAATACACGCATTGATAAAACTAGCTCCAAAACTATTTTTCTCTGCTAATTTTCCTTGCGATATTCGTTTTCAGCATACCTGAACAAACTGAACAGTACGAGTTTTCCGGGTACGGTTTTTCCGGAGACGAGTTTTTCCGGGACAAGTTTTCCGGGCACTGGTATAAGTGCTATGGATTCATCAGAGCACATCCCATTAAAGTACTTGTAAACAGGGATGCAACACTGAGGCGATGGGACAGACTTTGGAGATTGACCTATAGCACGGGGCCTATTAGATTAGATACTCTTTTTGTTTTTGTGCTCAACGATAAAAACCGACTTCTTCATTTGTGTTTGCTTCTCATTTTCGCTTTTGCTCTAATAAGAGTTTCGCTAATGTGAAAAAGAAAACATGTTCGAACGTTTGCTGACATTTATTGGATGTGTTGCTACCAGTATTTTGCTTAATTTTCGAGTTCGGAGCGATTGTTGAGTCTCACAAGATGTCTGTAAAATATCAGACACTTCTTTATTGTTCTAACTTAAAATTGTGCGCTACTTTTGTTTGTGTTAAATATACGTTTTAAAATAAGTTAAAACAACATTTTCTTATATATTTATTTGTTCACTACTTTTTCGTTTTGTTCTTATTGAATGCGAAATATTCGCCGTGGAATTTCCACGGGTCACGATTATTTCGTTTTAATTATCTTAAGTTTCATAGAATAAAAAGTTCAGACACAACTTTGTGGAGCCATTTTTAATCGATTCATTTAACTTCTGTTTGACCCCGGCATGTGCAGAGAATGTGTGACAAGCGATTCTTATCTGTGCGTGGGTGCGTGCGTGCGTGCGTGTGTGTGTGTGTGTGTGTGTGTGTGTCGGCGTGCGTACGTGCGTATGTGTGTTATCTGCACGTGCCAACGTCAAACGAAGTTTAAATTAAAATTCATTTCGTCGGTTTCAACAAAATTTTAAAAAATAAAAACTTTTTTCCCGACCGGCCGGATTAGGGTTGTGAGGTGTGGTTAGAGTTCATGAAAATAAATGTTAGCAATAAAAACTTTTTAAAACCAAGTTAGAAAAAAGAAAACAATTTACTTCCCCACGAAATTATCGTATTATTGGAGCTCCCGATTCTTCTTTTTTTTTTTTTTGGCGATGTAATAAACCATATTTTTGATTAGGGTTGCCTTTATTTTGTCCTCTTTATTTTGGTTTGGTGATTTACATTTCAAAATATACGCATTAATAAAACTAGCTACAAAACTAGTAGTCTGTCTGTCTCTTCTAATTTTCCTTGCGGTATTCGTTTTCACCATACCTGAACAAATTGAGGGTAGGCCCCTTTCATATGACACCTGTTCAAACATGGGCGCCAGTGATTTACAGTTCAAAATACACGCATTAATAAAACTAGCTCCGAAACTATTTGTCTCTGCTAATTTTCCTTGCGATATTCGTTTTCAGCATACCTGAACAAACTGAGGGTTGGCCCCTTCCATATGCCGCCTGTTCAAACATGGTCTCCAGTTATTTACATTTCAAAATACATTTTTGGATATATTACTATTTTTGACATGACAATTAAGTACGTGATATTGTTTTTGTTTAAAACAAAATTAAAAAAAAATAATATAAAAAAACAGGGTCAATTTTTACGATGTGCCCGAGCATATTATAAACACCCCAACCGCCCCATGTTAAGAACGGTTTTCTATGTTGGGGAGGGGGTGTTTATTCCGAAAGCCGTTCTTAACATGGGGTGATTGGGGTGCTTATAATACGCTGGGGCACGTCGTAAAAATTTAATAAAAAATGTTGGCAAACTCAAAAGCAAGTTCGACAACTCTAGAAAGGGTCGCATCAGTATGTTACACCGTCAAATCACGATATAGTTTTAGAACATATAATGAAAAGTATTTGATTAATATTTAATAAAAAATATTTTGAAAATGTTAAATATTTTTTATCTTCTTTTATTACGCACAGCAAAGTTTCACGGTTTTAAAAAAAATATTTTAATATTTTTTTTAAAATGTAATTTGAGGGTAAAAACGTCAAATCACGATATTACGAATTATTAAAGTTTTATCACGATATTATGAATTATTAATGTTTTCAAAGATTTTTTTAAATATTTTTTTTAAATACTTTTTTTCAAGTTTTACACTTTACACACAACAAAGTTTCACAGTTTTTTTTTTATTTTGCTTTGTTAAGACCGTAATACACTTTCTGAAAATTGTTTCTTTTTTTCTGTTAAATAAACAGTTATCTATATAATTATAAAACTCAAATGACCTTGTAACGATACAATGTTCCGGTTTACGACATCCGGTTGCGCATGCGCGCATAAACATTAACCCATAACAACGTAAACAAATAAACACAAATCGCTTCTTTTGCAGATTTTGACCTGAAATATTAATGTTATTATTTCGAAATTATTATTTAAACGTAATACAGAAATGAACGATGTAAAAAAAAAAAGCAGATATATCAAAATTTGTATTTAACTATAATAAGTATTATGGTATCTGTTCAGTGCACATTTACCGATAAGTATGGCCAACGACTTATAATTCAGTAACTGTATTTTTTTTTCAAAAATAATCAATTATAATAAACAGAACGACTCATAGAAATCTATCTATATTCTTTTTTCATTTTAATATACTTTCATAGAAATGTTTCTGTTATGTCAAAAAAAAAACATTTTCTTTACGTCACAAGTGTCATAATACATGAATTCCATAGCTAATATAACATACTGACCCAACGGGTCACGGGTAGTCTAGTAAATATATAAAAATGTATATTTTGTTCGTTTACTTTATTTAATCAAATTCGTTCAATATAATTTTCTTTACAAAATAACACATGATTTGACGGTGTAAAATACTGATGTGGTGACCCTTATAGAGTTGTCGAACTTACTTTCGAGTCTGCCGGAAGTGCAAGACTGCCAAAAAGTTTTACCTAAATTAATTTTGATAAAGCATAGAAATAAAAAATACACAATTTTCATAAAATTTTTATTCATGTAAAAATAAAATAAAAACAATGGACATTTATTGGAATGATTTTTTTTTTCTGTAAAAACAAAAACAACAAAAATAAATAATAAACATTTTTTTAAAAGAAAGTAAACGTAATTATTGTTCGGAATTTTATTACGTCCACAAAAAAAAGGAGGAATAATGCCTGGAAGGATGGTCTTGAGACAACAAAAGAAACACGACCTCCCTCTCCCACTACAAAAAAAAATTGGTAATCCCTGGGAGTAACATGGCATGACAATAATATTGATACTACATTATCACTATTGCCGGCTTTTGTTAAAATTGGCACTTATTTGTTTACAAAGCCATTTGACGGAAGTGACGTCAGACAAATTTAAAGGTACGGATGGCCAACAGGTACTTGTACAGTTTAATCAAGATATTAAAAAAATGAAAATATCGATAAAAAGTCATAGTTTACGTATCCGTTATGGAATAAAGATCTCCCCGCAAAAATTTCACCAAGTAGTTTTTTTTTAAATTTTTTTACGGCTAAAAACAATTTGTTATGATACCGAGCAAAAGGTTCGATTTTTAGGAAGAAAGGCTAGTATTAAAGATGCGGAGGGAGTGTCACTGTTGTGCAGAAGTGCCAAATAATCTTTTATTTATACTTCTATAACAAAATTATAATCTTTATAATAAAAATATGGACAATTCTACACTATTGGGACGAAATTTCGGAAATGGTAATATTGAATTTCACATGAAAACAATGGTATCTACGTATTTCTTGTATTTGTAAAATGATTATATCCAAAAATTACGAAAATCGATACGGTAGAAAATTATTTATTAAAGAAAATAAAATAGAATTTGATGAAAATGATCGTAAGACATAGGAGAGTTCAAATAGGAGGTAATTTTCCATTTCTATTTAAACAAGATGGCGGCAATTTTTCACATGCTAAAACGATTAAAGTTGTTTTTTTTATAATTCAGTAATATTCAGGAACTTAACATTCTAATTAATTAAAATTGACAAAAAAAAAATCAATAGAAACCATTGTTTTTATCTGAAAACTATTTATCGACTAAAAAATTTTGTTCTGATAGTGTAGAAGTGCCAAAATATGCTTATGCAGTTATTTTTTTTTTTAATCTTTAAATTTGTCTGACTTCATTTTCGCCGAATGGCTTTGTAAACAAGGGAGTGCCAATCTTAACAAAAGCCCTATTGCCAAATCAAAAAGGAGGAGATAATATCTAGGAGGATGGTCTCGTGACAAGAAAACGGACGCTACTCTATCAACCCCTCATCCGGAACAATACAACCTGATAGTTTTTATCCTACAAGTGTTATTTTAGTATTCGCTGTAGCCATGGTAGTGATACACGGGCAATTACTGATGGTCATTTTAAAAATGGAGAAGTATAATAAACGTGATGGTGAAAAGAAAATAAATGTTGTTGTTTTTTTGCCATTCATCAGGGGAAAACAGAAGATTTTTATTTCTATGGGGTGCGGGTCAACTTGCTTTTAGTGCCTATTTTCCAAAAAAATGTACAGACATCTTTAATTAGTAAAATTAACACAAACAATTGTAAAAAAAAAATGTAGTCAAGTGTGTGTCTGTGTCAATCGGCCAGGTTTTATTTCTTCCAGCCAGGTATGGATTTGTGTCAATCAGCCAGGTTTTATTTCTTCCGGCCAGGTGTGTGTCTGTGTCTATCAGTTGGGTTTTATTTGATCTTGTCAAGTGTCAGGCCCAGTACTCAAAACCTGATATTGAACAAATGTCAGAGAAATTATCTTTCTATACGAATGCTCAAAGACATGACTTGATTTCTTACGCTAAAGTAAATAATAAACATTTTGTCCATTTTATTGGGGGGGGGGTAATAATATTCTACAGATGATGTGTAAGTAATTTCTGGCTTGAATTAAATTTTAAGGACAAAAGCCAAGTATTTATGGTTCTTCTGTCTTTCAAGGGAACCATTAATATTCTCTGGCGGCCCTGTCATATCAAAGACCCTGAACATTTTTACATACCAAACAGATAACATTGGCATAAACTGTAGGAAATGATGTAAAATTCATTTCCAGCTCCCTGTTTCCCTAACAGTACCAACATACAGAATTTAAATGTAATGTGAACAAACATCTTGCTTCTAAACCCCTATAAATCTGGCCCCTACCACAGTAGTCCCTTATGCTTCAGTGGCAATGTGTCTTGTTTAGAGTAAATAAAAGTTAAAAAATGAAAAAGAAAATGATGTTGAAAGTCAGCAATCCCCTGACAGGCTTATCTTCATTCTCATTTGCGATTTGACATAACCTTTTCGAGCATTCTGATGGGCATTTCAAACAGGAGCGACACAATGAACGCGACGCCATAGGAGATCGTAAGATGACCAATGAAAGCATAGATCTGGAATAAAAAGGAAAAAAAATAAAAGTGATTTTAAGGATTTAAAGTTTTGGTAATTTATTCTGGTTAGGCAAAAATCAAATATCGAAAAAAGAATAATTAAAACAGAGATGACCAACGAAAGCGTAGATGTGGAATAAAAACAAAAAATTAAAAGTGATTTTTAACATACTAAGGATTTAATGTTTTGGTAAATCATTCTGGCTAGGCAGAATCAAATATCCAAGACTTTGGAATTCCATTCCATGTCCCTGCTTCCCCAACTGTACTGGCGTGCAGAAGTTCGAGTGCAACGTGAACCGACATCTTGCTGCCCAAATCCCTACATAGTACCCCAGTAGTTGTTGCCCCTGATAGTAGCCCCCTACATCAAAGTGGCAATGTGCCTTGTTTGGGTTGAAAATGTAATTTTAAAAAAAAATATGATAAAGATGTATAAAAAGTGAAAACTTACAGTCGTTGCATTTGATAGGTAGAGTGGGGTCATGCTCATCCTCATACCAACCATGATGATAATGGGATGGAGGAGATAAGCACAATACGTTAAACGGTTCATTATGATCCAGAACTTCCAGGAAAGGATGTGGCTGATCATTCCTTAAAAGAAAAAAAAAGATTTGTGTTAAAGCTGCATTTGAATAAAAACTGGCTAGGCAGAATCAAATATCGATTGCATAAGTCCCCCGATACAAATAAATAAAAAGAAATACACTAGCAAATAATGTAAAATAAACTTACGTTAAAAGAAAAGAAATTACTTTTTTAGTGTGCGCAAAGGTGGCTGTCTGCATGAAAGAAGGAAGGGAGGAAAAAGGTGAAGACTTGAGAGCGTGAAAGAAAGAGTCCTACTACGTGTTGTGCTGAAGTAAGAGAAAGAGAGAGTCAAATAATGTTCCTTGGCGTGCAAGAAAATCTGTCATCTCAGCTACTGAATTCACTCGGCGAGCGTTCGCCTTGTGACTTGTCTTTCTGCTGGTGTCTGTTGTCTCTCTCTGACCAGAGAAGTTCTTGCTGTTTTATATTTTTTTAGAGGCTCCCAGAAGCTTGCAAGAATAAGTTTTTTAAATCGAGCCCTGATTGGTCAAAAAATCATATTTTTTATGAAGAAACATGCTTTCAACTACGGCCATTTCTCAAACATTCCGGCTTTTTGACCCAAGAGGTGTGGGTGGATGCTGTAATGCCCACGCAAATGAATTTATAAATTTCAATTTGTGCGTGTGCCTTAGAAAAATAAAAAAAAAGAATAGCACCAAAGGCAATGACAATGAATAAAAGCTGGCTAGGCAAAATCAAATATCAGTTTGTGAGATTCATAGCTAGAAAGGAACAAGGATTTGTATTAAACTTAAATATCTTAGGATAAGAAACAATTGAGGAATAAGTATTGTTTTAAAGAAACTGAATGAGGTACTATTTTTAACTTTAAAGAACATTGTGCAACAACAATGAATACAAACTGGCTAAGCAGAATAAAATATCGATTTCAATACTCATTGCTAGTTGAATTTTACTTTGATTTAAATAGTGATACCTAGAAGCGAACAAGGGTTTGTATTAACCTTAGAAGTCTTAAGATAACACATTTGAGGAATAAGTATTTTTTTGAAAGAAACTGAAGGAAGCAGTTTTTGATGCAAAAAACAGTGGGCAACAACAATGAATAAAAACTGGCTAACCAGAATCAAATATCAATCTGTGAGATTTATTTGTTTCTTGGTCATTACTTACCTCCATTGCCTGATGCACAGATGATTATGACCCAGCTTACTGCCATCGCCCAGAGTGGGTGGGATACTACTTCATAGGCTGTATACTGGCTATTTAACCAGGTGAGTGGGTTTTCCTTATTCATTGTGTATTTGATGTATGACAGAAAAAGGCAAGTGCTGACCGCAAAAGTCCATCCACACAATTGGAGGCACTGGAGAAAAATTAAGAAAGAAAATCATTACATATATATATATATATACTTAGGGAATAAGAACAAGAGTCTAAAGAGCAGAGTATATTTTAATGTATTAGTAAATTCATTAATACAATCAAAATATAAAGAAAGAAAACAGTGCTCGTTGTAATGTAGATATATAATAAGCTCGATAGGCATATATATTCTAGAGCTATTTTAATATTGAGTAAGATGATTGATAATTTATAATTAAAATTAAAAGTATCCAATGACGATGGGATTTACATTTTTGGATTTTACCGTCATTGGATACTTTACCTTTCACCAGACTATCCATTCACATGAAATCACCGTTTTTGTTCACCATATTCCTTCTGCTTTACTTATCAAGTAAGATCTTTGACTTACTTGCAGTTTCATCAAATACTTTTGTATGCAAAATCCGATCCCGCATTTTGTTAATTCCTACCCTCTGATAGGAAGGAAAGTATTTCTTCGAAATTTCACGGATTAAGGACTATCCACTTATTATTTCCTTTTCAGATTAAATATGTTTTTAACTCTTTTTAAAAGTGTTTTTTAACATGTTTAATTAACTATTTGCTCTTATTATAAGCTCTATCTCCTATTTGGTTTTATCGAGCTTTTACATCTGGTTGAGATAATTTTATAAATATTAATTCTTTAATATTTATAATATACTTTAATTTTACCATCTTGGATCATTTTGGTAAATTTAATTGTAATTTTTATTTTATATATATATATATATACATTAGATAGATCCTATGTTGAGAGAAAAGATATCTGGCTACTAACCTTTGGGAAACTGCGTTTTCTGCTCTTTTGCTGCAAGAAATATCCCAAGATGATTCCGATGAGAAAAGGACTAATTCGGCACCAAGGTTTCGTGTAGATGTCATCATTTATCACGCTACTGGAAACAGAAAAATAAATTGATTTGCAGGTAAGAAAATAGGAATGTGTTCTGATGAACTCTTTTCACTTGTAACCCATCGACGTACATATCCCTGACAAACCCGCTTAGCAATAACATCTCACCCCTTCACTGTTGATGTCCCTAAATGCCAGAAAGCTTTCTATTCTAATAATTTCTTCCCTCGAGCAGCTAAACTTTGGAATTCCCTTCCTGCTACCTGCTTCCTTGGTCGTACTGATATGCACAAGTTAAAATGTAACATAACCCAACATCTTGGTAATCTTTCCTAGACATGGCCCCAAATAGTAACCCCTTACGCCCAAGTGACTATATGCTTTGTAAGGAGTAAAAAAAAAAGCATAACGAAAAGCTATAAGGTGGAAAATTAATTTTGGCCGACATTTGAATTACCTTCGTCACGTGACGTACGCAACAGAACTTAATTATCTCCCTTGTCTACATCTGTTGTTTTTTCTTTTAGTAAGCGTAATATAGTAATTTCGCTCCATTTGAAAAATTTCTTTTTATATTAATAATTATTTTTCTACTCTTTTTTTATGTAGGAGTCACCACTTATCAAGGCCCGGAGGCCATTCGAGGGTAAGTGTTATTGAGTGTACAGTAATCAAGGGCATAATATCGTAGTAAAAAAAAAATCTCCTTACTGTGCGCTTGGGTCTGGTAATCGTTGCCAAAGAATCACACTAGAGACGATGTAAGCACTGAACATCATGACGATTGTCAGGAACGCAAAAGATGGAAGCCTACAAAATAAATAAATAAAATTGTTTATAAAATTAACGCAATACTGAAAAAACAAGAACATTACTTCTTGAATTGGAAGCCATGTTTAATTTCAGAAGAGTTTCCGATGGCTAGCTATTCTGTACAAGTCCTGGATATGAAAAATTTTCAATGGGTAGCTGTTCTGTACAAGTCCTGGACTTTATGATTTTAAAAGCAAAAGAACAAAAGATCCTTCTCATGTTGACACGAAAAAATTATGTGTTGGTATGCTAAATGATTCAATTTTTATGGAGAAATTCTGGTTTCTGATTGGTTGGTAACAGAACGTGAATTAATTTGATTCGTCAGTTCTAATCGGCAGCATTTGTCAATAGAATATCCCAACTTTCAGTGAGCATATCCCATTAGATACCAAAAATATTACAATAGGAGTCACCACTTATCAAGGCCTGGAGGCCACTCAAGGATAAGGGTTAAAGAGTGTACAGTAGTCAATGGGACAATATTGTAGTAATCGTTAATAGTGGAAATTTGGTAAATTGGATTACTTAACCATCAAGAACTTGTTTACATTGGACTTGAAGACGACGTATTGTAGTCAGTTGGAAAGCAGGCAAACGGAAGACAGTTCCACAGGTGTGCAGTTCTAAGAAAGAAGCTTTGTTCATGGAATCTACATTTAGGTTAAGGCACAGATAAAGAGATATTGATATTGGTTTCAGTTAGATGAGTGTTTTTCGTGAAAGTTTGGCAAGGGGGACCAAAGATTGGAGCTCATCCGAGCACTTGCGATTACATTCACACACATACGGATATGCAAATATATAAACTTTTTATATATAATAGAAAATATCCAGAACGACGTGGGTAATGTATAATATATCTAAAAAATGTACATATCTGGACAATACATATCGGATGAGGTGTGATTATATTATTTTTTCAATTTTATACATATATTTATATACACCTTATATATTTTTCATTAATTAATAATTATAGAGATGATACAACTAAATGAAAATACAAATACATCGAGGACATTGCGAAGGCTGCTGCAAGTAAGATGGGCTCCCTCTATCGTGCTAGAAGACTACTCACACCTGAGAGTATCCTGTACCTCTACAAGGCCACACACACACACACACACACACACACACATATATATATATTGTGTACAGAAAGTTGTTAGATGAGACAAGTCATTGGTACCGTCGGTTTCAAGCCCGATAGTTACGAGTTTAAGATATCCATATCAAACAGAGACGAGCATTGGCTGAAGAGAGTTTGATATGGATATCTTAAACGGTCCTAACTATTTGGCTTGAAACCGACGGTACCAATGACTTGTCTCATCTAACATTCTGTACACAAAATATAAAAACGCTCTTATATTTCGGATTTTCCTTTTAATTGAGCACTCTGCTGAATTTCTTTAAAAAAACTAATCATATATATATATATATATATATATATATATATATATATATATATATATATATATATATAGGTTCAGGTTTGAGGTGTTAAAAAATATTACAATCTACACGGTATATAAAAAGTTTTAAAGAATAGTAAAACTCTCATCCGAGAACCCTCCCCCCCCCCTCGTCCTCCTCCAAAAAGCCTTTGCCGGACATACAAAAAATACTTGATTCTGGTTAGGTAGTTTTTCTTGTTGATAGTTTTAGCATATCATTATGAAGAAAAAAATGTAAATCGCTTTTATTTCTTCCAAAATATACTTTGTCAGGATCAGAATTATTTTCAAATGACCTCCATCTTAAAGAAAAGTTTCATACAAACTTTATTGTGTACTCACAAAATAAACTGGCAAAGGATTATGGGAGATATGATAAAAAATTGCATATCATTCGCCAAATACCAAGTCCAAAACATACACTGAAAATAAAAAAATAGCAAAACAAAAAAATATTTAGTAAAGAATTGAAAGAACAAACAAACAAACAAAACCTGCTAACTAAGAGCAAACCCTTGTGTTTGTAGCATTTCGATAAAAATAGATTTTTAGTCGCATGAAAGCGACTCTATAAGTCACTCCGTCTGTCTGTCCGTAACACTTTTGTGCTTGGCCTTTTTGGTTAAGATCAAAGGTCTGTTGTTAATAGATGCTGTTCTTAGCTTTTTAAGCTTTTCTTGGCCTTTTAGCCAAGATCAAAATCTCAAATCCCTCGACACAAATGACATTTTATTAATATTGTTATCTTTTTTGTATTTTTGATATGATTTAAAAAATGTTTTAAAATTGGGTTTAAGTAGGACACCCCTCCCATCACACACATAAATACAAATTTAAAGGAGTAACCATGATAAAAGATGTTGGCCGAGAGAAAAATCATTTAAAATTTACAACAGAGACGAGACGGATCAACCAACCTCACCATCCCCCCCCCAGTTCTATCTCCCCTCTTGCCGGCTTTGGCGCCACTTCTTTTAGGCGCCAAAGTCGGCTCCCCACTTTGGACGCCGACTCCACGTCACTCATTTTGGCGATTTCCAAACACAAAGAGAGCCGTTTAAAATACATAACAACCTACTGAGCAAACCAAGCGTAGAGCTGAATGTACTTTGGATGCCTCTAATAGAGAGAGAAAACCTTGAATAACAACATAGGTTTAACATTAACAAAAACCAACTAAGAATTGTCCTAGTGACATATGACCGAGTGGTCCTAGACGTTGTATCAAAGTTTACAATTACTTAAAGGTGCTGAGTTCAATCCTGAACGAAGGCAGTGGAAAGTAACATTCAAAACAGGGAATCAGTGACTATGTCCCAGAGCCTAGCTGGAGTCCGAACACGGTACCCCCGTAATAATAATAAAGGGTTGGGTTCGAGACTCCTAACAAACGGTTCCCCAGTTCGATACAAAACACCTGATGAGGGCCAGAGGGCAAAACGGCCGAAACGTTGTGACTATAACAACCAAGATGAGGAAGTCAGTCCGACAATCTCAATATATATATATATATATATGTACTTTTTAATTATTTAAACACTTTAGCTTTATAAAATGTTGCATTTGTATTGACCTAAATGTTGTTTAGTTTTCGAAACATTGAAATATGGGTAAGGGGGAGGGGGGTAAAATACCTAAAAAAAACTATTTCCCCTCACATATTTAACGAAAACTGAACATTCAAAGTATAGGAAAACAATGCCACAACAACAAAAAAAAAAAAGATGAGAAATTATTTTCAAAAGAAATACAGATGATTTATTCAGCTAACTGTATTGTCCCGTCTTACCCCATTACTTGGGGCAAAACGAGACAAATCTATATCTTTTTCGGAAAGAACATGATTTCAGCAGAACCATAAAAATAGATCAAAATAGATAAATTTTGAATACTTACCTCTTTTCGATGTACGGGGCTGAATAAAACAATGGTAGACGTTGGCGGCAACGCGTTACCACATGATCTCTTTAATTATGGGATCATATTTTTAATAATCACGTAAATATAAACAAAGTTTCATTCCATAACGGATACGTACAATGTAAACTTTTCTCGATATTTTCATTTTTTTAATGTCTTGATTAAACTGTACAAGTACCTAGGCTTCGAGGCTATTTGCACAACTAAACGGCAATTCTGCCGATTTCTCCCTCTGATTCTAATCGGCAGGTACTCGAAATAAAATGGCGTCTCCAGTTTCGGCGATAAACTGTAGAAGCACTGATTGTTTTTATTTGATCGTTCTAACGAAAAAAAAAGCTGAGAAAAGATAAACAAAAAGAGAGAAAATTACCCCATCTTCCAGCTTGAAGATGTTGTTGATGTAGAGTAAGTTTGTCCACCATCGACTCTGGCAGATCTCGCTGAAGTCAGACTGCCAATATGGCCCCTCAAACAGATTCGGAAGAATAAAAGTATAGACCATGAGGATCACCGCATAACAAGGGGTCAGTCTGGAAAGGAAAAGGGGACACTCATTATGCTGTTACCGAATGGGGTTTTAGACATGTGAGATGATGAAGGCCGGAGGGCAAAACGGCCGAAACGTTGTGACTATAACAACCAAGATGAGGAAGTCAGTTCGACAATCTCAATAAATTGAAATCCAATATTTCGATTTTCAAATTTCGCTCTTATAACGAAGAAGCCTCCAATTTTTTAAATGGGAAGAGAGGGACCCCATGTTTTGAATGACGGCATCTTTTAGCAGTTTACGTTATCTAATGTTAAAAATACAACAAAAAAAAACACTAAAAAAATCCCCCAGGGCAACGCCGGGACATGGGTCCTGCTAATTAAAAACTAGACTTACCTGAGATAACGCCGTACATACATGAGAATCACCGTCTTTAACCCAATGTTTCCTTTGCGATAATAATTTTCCAAAAAAAAGTAGGTGACCAAAATCCCACTGAAATAAAATTAAAATTCCTTTTAGACTAACAGGGATTTCCAATTAAAAAAAAAAAATTGACAAAAATAACGTATGATTATCAAGAGGTTAATCAGTGCAAATATACAACATATTTTAGATGGATGAGAGCGTTTCGTATATGTAAGTGTGTATATATATATATATATATATACATACAGGGGGGGTTAGAGATTACCATGTAACAACTTTGAATCCCTGAAATACAAAATCATGTCCGACCGGTCGAAGAAGAAATAAACGTATCATCATGTGGTTTTGTATCTGCGTCTTCTGTGTTCATCATTACAACGAGAAAGGTAACGTGTTTATATTATATATATAATTATTCAGAATAATGAAATACAATAAATCTACTGGTGTGCAAATCCAGTGATTATCGGTCTGACAAAATATTATTGGGTGTAATATTTTATATAAGACTATCCCAGTTAAATAAAATTGCTCAATATACTAGATAGAGCAAATAAATCATAATTTAGGAATTTAAAATTTGTGATTTGAAAAAGTTAAATTTCAAATATAGAAATTTTATTGCATGCAAGACAAAGAATACAATATAGTAAAATTTTTGCTAATATTTTTCCTCGGAGGAGATGTATAAACATCGAAAACTCATGGGTTAAGGAAATATATTTTACTATACTGTATTCTTTGTCTTGCATACAATAACATTTCTATATTTGAAATGTAACTATGTAATATATTGCTGCTGGGCATTATGTAGACGTTCAGTGTGAATGAGGAGCCTGCGATATTATTGTAGCCCTTTTTTTAAAACTGTAAAAGTATTTATCTAAGTAATCTGGTTAATGTAGTGTCAGAATATATCTGGTTATTACGGTTTATCTCTAATATCCTTATAGCAGTATGTGACATATTTTCATTGTATGGATTGTATGGACACCCGGTGCGAACGGAAACCCCACGATATAACTATACCATCTTCAGACAAAATAGATACTACATTTGGATCCTAGCTAGAAGTCCAAATACAGCCCAAAAGCAACATCATTTTTTTATTGATTTTTTTTTACATGGTTGTCACCACTTATCAAGGCCCGGAGGCCACTCGGGGATAAGGGTTATTGCTTTGATAAAGTGTCTTACTTAGTGGCATTCATTCATCCATTAGTCTGGACGATTTTTTTTTTACATAGCATCTTCGGTGGTCGGGAGATCCTATTTATTAAAGAAGAGGTATATAGAAGGTGACAACATACTACAAACATTAAATTAGCATATCTATATGTTACTAATTTAATTTTCGTAATATGTTATCACCTTCTAGCCTCCTTTTTAATAAATAGGATCTCCCAATCAAATGATGTATAATCTGGAAACCGTGACACACATACGTACGTACATTAAAGGTAGTACGGTATTAATATATAGATTACTAGCAGTTGGGGGTAATTTGCGTAAAACACGTTTAAATATGATATTTTAATTTGTCCATATTTCGTATACATTATCATAGAGTCATGATTTCAAAAGTAAAAAAAAAAGTGTTTGGGTGCCATCAGCTAGAATCGAAACCGAAACTTTATAATTCAAAGCTGGTGACGTTACCACTGTACCAACGTGACACACATATAAACCAATTAAAAATAAACTAAGATGAATGTACAAAATGTTTAACAATTTTTTTCAATCAATTTGACCCCTTAAAAACAATTTTAACAGATTCATAAAAGAACGGCCCGTAGAAAACACAATCATTCGAGGCCTCTAGGGCTGCTCTGCGACTTTTAGTTTCGGAGGAGATAGAGTTTGAAAATATGGAAACAGGCAGACAGACCGACAGACAGACAGACATATAACAGTTTATATATTAGATGTATGAAATTATATATAATTTCATTAAATGTACAAAGCCGAAACTGTGTCATTCAAAGCTGGTGACGTTACCACTGTACCAACGTGACACTCATATGAACTGATTAAAAATAAATAAAGACGAATGTACAAAATGTTTAACGTTTTTTTTAATTTTGACCCATTTTTGACCCCTTAAAAACTATTTTAAATGGCTAAGGACCCATAAAAGGCTGCTGCAAAGAAGGTGGGATCCCTCTACCGTGCTAGAAAACTACTTACGCCTGAAAGTATCCTGTACCTCTTAAGGCCACCATTCGCCCATATATGGAGTACTGTTGTCACATTTGGGCCGGTGCATCAGCTGCTTGTCTCTCACTCCTGGACAGGGTTCAAAAGAGAGTCGCCAACCTGATAAATCATGAACTGTCATCTAAGCTTAAGCCTCTGTCCCATCGACGAAATGTTGCATCCCTCTGCCTTTTCTACATGTACTTTTATGGTGAATGCTCTGACGAACTACAAGCACTTGTACCTCCTCGACGTGACTACCCTTGACAAACCTGACAAGCAACTAAGTCCCACCCCTTCAAAGTAGAGATCTCTAGATGTAAGAGAGCCTTCTACTCCAGTCATTTCTTCCCCAGAACCGCTAGACTTTGGAATTCCCTTCCGGGTCCCTGCTTCCCCAACTGTACTGTCATGCAGAAGTTCAAGTGTAACGTGAACCGACATCTTGCTGCCCAACTCCCTATATAGTACCCCTGTCACTTATGTCCCCGATAGTAGCCCCCTACTTTAAAGTGGCACTGTGCCTTGTTTGGGGTGAAAATTGATTGAAAAAAAAGAACGGTTTGTAAAAAATCCAATCGTATGAGGCCCCAAATGCCGCTCTGCGACTTGGAGACAGACAATCATATAGCCGTTTTTGTATTAGATTGAAACAAAAAATAAATACTTATATTAATACACAAGCATAAAGATTCTGGTACCTGAGCAGAAAGAAAGTATCCACTGCGAAGGGCGCAGCTAACACAGCCTGGAAGGTGAAACGCTGATATAAATCAATTCCATCGACAATATTTTCTGGAAAATAAAATAAAACGAATTTCTAGAGAATTTGGTGTTAGATTCGTGCGGTTGTAATTTTTACATTTGTAGCAGTTTTTTTCGGTCAATTTTTACGACGTGCCACAGGCGCATTATAAGCACCTCAACCTCTAGGTGTATCAGAAGCCACCATTAAAAATGCGTGATAAGAACTTGAATAATTCAACATACTATCTTTCCAAGCTTATAACTACTTGAAAAATGTAATTCAAACCCTATTTTTTTTCAATTGAATAAAAATAACAGGTTTAATAGCAAATTATGCAATATTTTTTTTTAAATCGGTTTTCTTTAAAGAAGATTTAAAAGAAAATCAACGAAATTTTACTTACTTCGATTATAATATACATATATATATATAAATTAGAAAAAAATCATTTGCCTATAAAAAATACTATTCAATGGGTAATTCCATTCTTCATTGTTAAGAATTTATCCATATTTATACTTATATTCCATGTCCTTTTTAAATAAAATATTTTTTTAAACAGGGATTCAAAAAAAAACACGCTAACTCAGATGTTTTTCACTGTTCAAATAAAGCTGTTCTTAACATGGGGAGGTTGAGCCAACCTCCCCATGTTAAGAACGGCTTTCGGAAAAAACACCCCGACCTTTCACAAAACGAGGCAAACAAACCAAAACAAAGAAAAAAAAATTATTAAATTTTGCAGAATAAAAACTCCTTATTTTAAGGGAGGCATCTCTATTTTAGTAAGAATTGTGAGGAAAAAAATGAATTATTTCTTCAACTATTTTATTTAATGTGACAAAGT
The DNA here is from genome assembly GCF_053919585.1 of Euprymna scolopes. NCBI lineage: Eukaryota > Metazoa > Mollusca > Cephalopoda > Sepiida > Sepiolidae > Euprymna > Euprymna scolopes. The sequence continues at coordinate 112,083,453 of NC_136527.1, read as the reverse complement.
TATATAATACTAGCATGGGTGGCCGGCGTTGCCCGGGTGTTTGGAGGTGTATGCTGAGTAAAAAAAAAAAAGGTCAATATTTTTAAACTTTGACCCCTATTCTGACCCCTTAACATTTATTGTTTTGGGCTCAAATCAAATTATTAAGTGAGATCCAGCCGAAAACCGATCACCTAGATTTTCCCAAATCTCAGTACCCTGTATATCTAATTTCGAGTCGGTAGACTAAAAATTAACAGAATTATTGCGTAGGGAAATGTACACAGACACATAGATAGACAGACACACACACACAGATACGTTCACTTTTATATATAGACTTTTATATATATAGATTACTTTCCCAAATTATATTTGCATATTATCTGAACTCAAAATTTTTTTTTCTTCTAAAGTATGCATTACTTCTAGCTAAAATTAATACATAACCCTTTCAATTTTATAAAAGTTGCATTATAACAAAAAAAAGTCATACACAGACGTCACGTGGGAGGTACAATTTCTGTATTTGATTGTAATGGACAATTTCTAAGTTCACACAAGATAGGATGCTACATGCCAAAGACAAATCAACGTGTATTCAATTGAAAATTTCTAAGTCCAAACAAGAGGTGACGTAGGTATAGGTAGATGAGAATTCTACAGACCAAGTCATCTCAACGTGTATTCAATTAAAAATTTCTAAGTCCAAACAAGAGGTGACGTAGGTATAGGTAGATTAGAATTCTACAGACCAAGTCATCTCAACGTGTATTCAATTGAAAATTTCTAAGTCCAAACAAGAGGTGACGTAGGTATAGGTAGATTAGAATTCTACAGACCAAGTCATCTCAACGTGTATTCAATTGAAAATTTCTAAGTCCAAACAAGAGGTGACGTAGGTATAGGTAGATTAGAATTCTACAGACCAAGTCATCTCAACGTGTATTCAATTGAAAATTTCTAAGTCCAAACAAGAGGGGACGTTGGTATAGGTAGGGAAGAATCCTATAGACCAAGTCATCTCAACGTGTATTCAATTGAAAATTTCTAAGTCCAAGCAAGAGGGGACGTTGGTATAGGTAGATAAGAATCCTACAGACCAAGTCATCTCAACGTGTATTCAATTGAAAATTTCTAAGTCCAAACAAGAGGGGACGTTGGTATAGGTAGGGAAGAATCCTATAGACCAAGTCATCTCAACGTGTATTCAATTGAAAATTTCTAAGTCCAAGCAAGAGGGGACGTTGGTATAGGTAGATAAGAATCCTACAGACCAAGTCATCTCAACGTGTATTCAATTGAAAATTTTTAAGTCCAAACAGGAGGGGACGTTGGTATAGGTACATAAGAATCCTATGGACCTAGTCAAGTCAACGTGTATTCAATTGAACATTTCTAAGTCCAAACAAGAGGGGACGTTGGTATAGGTAGATAAGAATCCTATAGACCAAGCCATCTCAGCATGTATTCAATTGAAAATTTCTAAGTTCAAACAAGAGGGGATGTTGCTATAGGTAGATAAGAATTCTATAGACCAAGCCATCTCAGCATGTATTCAATTGAAAATTTCTAAGTCCAAACAAGAGGGGACGTTGGTATAGGTAGATGAGAATCCTCTAGACCAAGCCATCTCAGCATGTATTCAATTGAAAATTTCTAAGTCCAAACAAGAGGGGACGTTGGTATAGGTAGATGAGAATCCTCTAGACCAAGCAATCTCAGCATGTATACAATTGAAAATTTCTAAGTCCAAACAAGAGGGGACGTTGGTATAGGTAAATGAGAATCCTAATGACCAAGTCATCTCAACGTGTATTCAATTGAAAATTTCTAAGTCCAAACAAGAGGGGATGTTGGTATAGGTAGATAAGAATCCTATAGACCAAGCCATCCCAGCATGTATTCAATTGAAAATTTCTAAGTCCAAACAAGAGGGGACGTTGCTATAGGTAGATAAGAATCCTAATGACCAAGTCATCTCAACGTGTATTCAATTGAAAATTTCTAAGTCCAAACAAGAGGGGACGTTGGTATAGGTAGATAAGAATCCTGTAGACCAAGTCATTTCAACGTGTATTCAATTGAAAATTTCTAAGTCCAAACAAGAGGGGACGTTGGTATAGGTAGATAAGAATCCTATAGACCAAGTCATCTCAACGTGTATTCAATTGAAAATTTCTAAGTCCAAACAAGAGGGGACGTTGGTATAGGTAGATAAGAATCCTATAGACCAAGTCATCTCAACGTGTATTCAATTGAAAATTTCTAAGTCCAAACAAGAGGGGACGTTGGTATAGGTAGATAAGAATCCTAATGACCAAGTCATCTCAACGTGTATTCAATTGAAAATTTCTAAGTCCAAACAAGAGGGGATGTTGGTATAGGTAGATGAGAATCCTATAGACCAAGCCATCTCAGCATGTATTCAATTGAAAATTTCTAAGTCCAAACAAGAGGGGACGTTGGTATAGGTAGGGAAGAATCCTATAGACCAAGTCATCTCAACGTGTATTCAATTGAAAATTTCTAAGTCCAAGCAAGAGGGGACGTTGGTATAGGTAGATAAGAATCCTATAGACCAAGCCATCTCAGCATGTATTCAATTGAAAATTTCTAAGTCCAAACAAGAGGGGACGTTGGTATAGGTAGATAAGAATCCTATAGACCAAGTCATCTCAACGTGTATTCAATTGAAAATTTCTAAGTCCAAACAAGAGGGGACGTTGGTATAGGTAGATAAGAATCCTAATGACCAAGTCATCTCAACGTGTATTCAATTGAAAATTTCTAAGTCCGAACAAGAGGGGACGTTGGTATAGGTAGACGAGAATCCTAAAGACCAAGTCATCTCAACGTGTATTCAATTGAAAATTTCAAAGTCCAAACAAGAGGGGATGTTGGTATAGGTAGATGAGAATCCTCTAGACCAAGCCATCTCAGCATGTATTCAATTGAAAATTTCTAAGTCCAAACAAGAGGGGACGTTGGTATAGGAAGATAAGAATCCTATAGACCAAGTCATCTCAACGTGTATTCAATTGAAAATTTCTAAGTCCAAACAAGAGGGGACGTTGGTATAGGTAGATAAGAATCCTGTAGACCAAGTCATTTCAACGTGTATTCAATTGAAAATTTCTAAGTCCAAACAAGAGGGGACGTTGGTATAGGTAGATAAGAATCCTGTAGACCAAGTCATTTCAACGTGTATTCAATTGAAAATTTCTAAGTCCAAACAAGAGGGGACGTTGGTATAGGTAGATAAGAATCCTATAGACCAAGTCATCTCAACGTGTATTCAATTGAAAATTTCTAAGTCCAAACAAGAGGGGACGTTGGTATAGGTAGATAAGAATCCTAATGACCAAGTCATCTCAACGTGTATTCAATTGAAAATTTCTAAGTCCAAACAAGAGGGGATGTTGGTATAGGTAGATGAGAATCCTATAGACCAAGCCATCTCAGCATGTATTCAATTGAAAATTTCTAAGTCCAAACAAGAGGGGACGTTGGTATAGGTAGATGAGAATCCTATAGACCAACTCATCTCAACGTGTATTCAATTGAAAATTTCTAAGTCCAAACAAGAGGGGACGTTGGTATAGGTAGATAAGAATCCTATAGACCAAGTCATCTCAACGTGTATTCAATTGAAAATTTCTAAGTCCAAACAAGAGGGGACGTTGGTATAGGTAGATAAGAATCCTAATGACCAAGTCATCTCAACGTGTATTCAATTGAAAATTTCTAAGTCCAAACAAGAGGGGACGTTGGTATAGGTAGACGAGAATCCTAAAGACCAAGTCATCTCAACGTGTATTCAATTGAAAATTTCAAAGTCCAAACAAGAGGGGATGTTGGTATAGGTAGATGAGAATCCTCTAGACCAAGCCATCTCAGCATGTATTCAATTGAAAATTTCTAAGTCCAAACAAGAGGGGACGTTGGTATAGGAAGATAAGAATCCTATAGACCAAGTCATCTCAACGTGTATTCAATTGAAAATTTCTAAGTCCAAACAAGAGGGGACGTTGGAATAGGTAGATAAGAATCCTAAAGAGCAAGTCATCTCAACGTGTATTCAATTGAAAATTTCTAAGTCCAAACAAGAGGGGACGTTGGTATAGGAAGATAAGAATCCTATAGACCAAGTCATCTCAACGTGTATTCAATTGAAAATTTCTAAGTCCAAACAAGAGGGGACGTTGGTATAGGTAAATGAGAATCCTATAGACCAAGTCATCTCAACGTGTATTCAATTGAAAATTTCTAAGTCCAAACAAGAGGGGACGTTGGTATAGGAAGATAAGAATCCTATAGACCAAGTCATCTCAACGTGTATTCAATTGAAAATTTCTAAGTCCAAACAAGAGGGGACGTTGGTATAGGTAGATAAGAATCCTACGGACCAAGTCATCTCAACGTGTATTCAATAGAAAATTTCTAAGGCCAAACAAGAGGGGATGTAGGTATAGGTACATGAGAATCCTATAAACCAAGGCATCCCAGCATGTATTCAATTGAAAATTTCTAAGTCCAGACAGGGGGGACGTTGGTATAGGTAGATGAGGAGCTACTAGACCAACACCTGTCCACGAGTATTCAATTGAAATTTCTAAGTTCAAAACAGTGTAAGTTAGTGTCTGGAAGTGCCCGATCGACGCCTACTGCCATGTTGGGTGCATGTAGGCGTAGCAAAATGCCTTCTAATCTGCTAGGCACATCGGGACTTAGTTTTTTTTCTGTCCTTTCTCTGCACCGTGTAGGTTGGCGTCTGGATGTGCCTCATCGACGCCTACTGTTACCTGGGATAGCAAGACGGGGAATAGGGATAAAGAATAAGAAAAGGGAGATAGACAGATCTAGATAAATACAGAGGTATAAAGAGAGACAGGCAAGGGAGATACATTTCATGATTCAACTTATATGCTAATAAGAAATAGTTTGTATATCAGGAACACAAGCATTGTTTTTACTGGTTAATTTTACATCAGAATACACTTGTAGATTTTATGTAGCTTTTTTCTATAGGGAACATGCAAATAGCACACATAACATCTAGACATATAAATATATACATAAAACAATTATAGTTATGAGATATATCTGAACTAATCCAAAAAGACAATAATGATGAATATCATCACTTACCTTGGAAAATTATCCAGGCTGTATGCCTACTCACATTCCATCAAACACCAGGAAATCATGATCCATTGCTTGGTTGATTTTTTTTATTTTTATTTTTTTCATACACATTTGTAATTGTGTTTTGCTTTATCAAGTATTTTTGTAGTTAATCTGTGGTGTTGGGAGAGGTGTTGACATGAATCAATTTTGCTTAATTTTTTTTATACATATTTTTTCAGTTTACAGAGTCATTGCAGTACCAAGTCTGACACTGTAATTGCTTGAAAAGTATTGCATTGGGAAGGATTCTTTTTTCTTTCTTTTTTTTTTTTTTTTGAGGTGTGCAGGAATTTCAGTACGGGAAGTTTCTACTGATTTCAGATTCCAAGACAGCAAAGTTGTATTTTATTGTTTGTGCATTCTTTTATCAAGTTTTTACAGATGTTTTTGTGTTATGAAAGTGAAAATGAATGAGTTGCAAAGACATTTACATTTTTGCATTCTTTTTTTAATTCTTCACCTTGTGTGATTTAATGTCCCAAGAGTGAACCAAGACGGATGAGTCTTATTCAGCAGAGGGGAAAAAAACAGGTTACCTTTGGTTGTCCTCAATGGATTTGTCCATAGTATAATGTGTCCAAGTTATTGCCCTAATAAAGTGAGAACCATACCCCAAAACTAATGCAGAACTCTACTTACGTATTGCACAGCTACAAGAGTTAACTTGTCTAGGATAAGTGCCATATAAGTTTGCACAAGTCACTATATAGCTCTATTTATTAACTCATATGAACTTAAATTGCTGAACATGTCTCAAAAATTTTCTACAGAGCTCTACTTAGAAATGAGCACTCTCAAAGACAATTTATCTAACATAATTTTGAAATATGTTTTATAAAGTTACCATAGAGCTCTCAAATATATTAGGCACTCAAATAAGAAACTTGTTTTAAATACTTGTCATATATATATATATATATATATATATATATATATATATATATATACATATATATATTAAACACTTACAGTATATCTATACTTACATATTGACATTTAGGTTTTCAAAACATACTGCAGAGCTCTTCATGTTTTCTGAATTTTATTCTTTCGTCTACTAATGTATTGAGCACTCTTAAGTATATTCGTGTAGCTGAATTGCCATACGTTTTTTGAAAGTCTATATTTAGCTCTACTAATGTATTGAACTCTGTCAAAATAAATTTATGCAGTTGAAATGCCATATCTGTTTCTCAAATGTTTTATTTAGCTCTACTAATATATTGAGCACTCTGGAAGTAGATTTGTCTAAAATAATTGCCAAAATGTTTCCAACTCTTACTCCAAAGCTCTATAAATGCATTGAGCACTCTTAAAGTAAAATCGTCTTGTATAATTAAACAAAGCAATTTTTAAATTTACTACACAGCTATATAAAACTATGGAGCACATGCAAGAATCATTGGTAAATATATAAATCACATAATTATTAGAAGTTATTTTTTTAATTGAAATACATATATATATATATATATAATCTATATATATATATATTCAAGGGAGACAATTTGTATATAGATCACATAATTATTAGAAGTTTTTTTTTATTGAAATAAATAAATATATATATATATATATACATACATACATATATATATTCAAGGGAGACAATTTGATATAGATCATATAATAATTAGAAGTTATTTTTATTAATTGAAGTAAATATATATATATATATATATATATTTATTTCAATTCAATCAATGAGACATAGAGCAATAAAGTCATGTTATTTAGATTTTTACTTAATAATAACACTTTAAAATAGTGCTCAAAACTAGACAGAGCTGATATTATAAAACGTTTATTTTATTACAGGATAAGTAAACATTAAGATTTAACCAGAGTTATATAAGAGTGCTCAATAAGACATAGAGCAATAAAGACATTTTATTTAGATTTTTATTTAATAATTACACTTTAAATAGTGCTAAAAAAAGGGAGACAATTTGTATATAGATCATATAATTATCAGAAGTTATTTTTTTTATTGAAATAAGTAAATATATGTATATATATATATATATATATATATATATATATATATATATATATATATATATATTACAGGGGGACAATTTGTAATTTTTATTAGACCTTATTTTTTTTATTGAAATAAATATATATATATATATATATATATATATATATTCAAGGGAGACAATTTTAATATAGATCACATAATTATTAGAAGTTATTTTTTTTTAATAAATATATATATATATATATATATATAAATATATATATTTTATATATATATAATCTATATATGTTCAAGGAAGACAATTGTTATATAGATGACATAATTATTAGAAGTTATTCTTTTTATTGAAATATATATATATGTATATATATATATATAATATATATATATATATATATATTGACATTTTAGATTTTTCATTGAGAATCATAACATTTAGACTAAAATTATTAAAATTTATATTACATTATGTCATATTCACACAAGAATACCAAAAAAATTGTGGTTATCTAAATTGACGTATACATTTTTTTTAACTTATTACCTTGCTCTACTGATGTATTGAGCACTCTACATATAAGTCCTGTCATTTGAATTTCTGTGTATATATTTTAAATATTTACAGTTAGCTCTAAGTCTTACCATCAAATTGCCATACATATTTCCAAAAATTTAACAACTATCTCTACTAATTCATTAATCATTGTATATATTTATCTTTCTGTCTCTCATTATTTATCTATCTATCTATCTATCTATCTATAGAATTGAATATGTCTGTCTGTGTGTACATTTCTGTCAATTTTAGTCTACATATTCCAAATTTTGATAAAAAGGGTACTGAGATTTTGGAAAATCTATGTGATTGATACTTGGACAGAAATTTGGCGATTGAGGGGTCAAACTTCAATGATTTGGCCTTTGAGAACCCTACAAATCTCCTCCGACAATTATGGGTCTAAACACTTGAAATTTTACATATAGTTTCCTTGGACATGGATCTAACTTAATATCTCATTTGGAGCCCAAAACAATAAATTTTAAGGGTTCATAATAGGGGTCAAGTTTTAAAAAATTAACCGTTTCTCTCCTTTCTTTTTTGTTGGGGAGGGGGGCAGCATACACCGCTAAACACTGGGGCTACGCCAGTAACCCATGCTAGTATAATATATATATATATATATATATATATAAATGTATTTATTTCAATTTAAAAAAATAATTCTAATAATTATCTGATCTATATACAAATTGTCTCCCTTGAATATATATATATATATTTATTTATTTCAATTAAAAAAATAACTTCTAATAATTATGTGATCTTTATACAAATTGTCTCCCTTGAATATATATATATATATATATATTCAAGGAAGACTATGTGAATATAGATAACAATTATTAGAAGTTATTTTTTTAATTGAAATAAATAAATATATATATATATATATATATATATATATATATTTGAATTAAAAAATAACTTCAAATAATTATATGATATATATACAAATTGTCTCCCTTGAATATATATATATATTTCAATTAAAAAAATAACTTCTAATTATTATGTGATCTATATACCAATGGTCTCCCTTGAATATGTATATATATATATATATTCAAGGGAGACAATTTGTATATAGATTACATAATTATTAGAATTTATTTTTTTATGCTTAATTGAACTTTAATGCTTAGTTTTTCCATCAATTGTTTGACTTGGGTAATTTTTTTAATGTATATTTGAAAAAAATCTATGCGCTAGTTGAGATAAGAAATAAAGACAATTCTTACCTGTTACTTCCCAGGTGTTATCTCCACTTTTTCTCTTTTCTGCTTCTTGCTGAAACTCATGGCAATTTCATGTTTGTTTGTGTTCTTTGTTACATATATATAATTTTTACTGTGATGATTTTTTTCTTTTAATTATTAACAAATTTTTTTTGATTTATATAATAAAGAGAGACAACATAACTAATGGATTTTTTTTAAAATGATATATTTAACTTTCTGGCTATGATCAAACACCCATGTACTACTTGTTTATTTTTTTGTAGTTGCATAAGTTAGCTGATGAGAAGAAATACAAGCAGAACTGCATTCATTTAAATGAAGCTAATAGTTTAGAATTTGATTGTACCCAGATGTGCATGTACACAAAGAAAGAAACACTTACTTGAGGACTTCTGTAACTACAGGAAACATGTGGCAGCTAGGATAGCTGATGCTGCTGGATTCAGTTGTTTTTTCCAATCCACATAATTCTCACAATAGCTGATAGTAGAATTCCATCATGATCAAGAGGAGTACCTGAAATTACAAAGATATACACACAGAAGGAAAGAAAAAGAATACTTACTCTACTTCTATGACAATGATTGCTGCCAACACTTCGAGATGCTAATGTTGGAAGAAACAGATAGACATACATCATACACAGTTTGATTGTACCCAGATGTGCTTGAACGCAAAGAAAGAAATACTTGATTCAAACTGCACAAGACATGTGGCAGACAGGAACGGTGATGCTGCTAGGTTTCGTTGCTTGTTCCAATCTATAAAAAAGAGGTGATATTTATAGTGTTGATAATCTACTGCTGTGTGAAAGCTGGAACAATGGAAACAGTTAAATTAAATTATCAAATCACAAAGACTGAAATCGAAATAGAAAGAAGAAAGGGTGATACTATACTCATCTTCCTGTCGGAGCAGACTACCTGCTAGTGACTGTTCGTTCGCCATTAAACTGGAAAGTAAAAGGAAAAAAAAAACGAAAAAAAAAAACAGGTTCCGCTGGGGAAAGCTCTTGTCTGGGCAGCGAGGTGATGAACTCCCGAAAGGAGGGGCACTATATAAAAACAAGCTTTGCTGCGAACATCTCCTAAAAAGCGGTTTCTACTCAGAATAACAGGCGGAGCAGAAAACAGGGGTGTTCTCTCTACCCAACAGGATTCGTAAAGATACCACTAGTTTGTGTTCATAAGACGGCGATGATCGCTCACAAAACTGGCATTCCTACTATCATATCGGAGGACCGTCGTATATAATTGCACTACCATTTCGTATTGGAGGACGGTCATATATAATTGCACTACCATACCGTTTCGGAGTTCGTAGACAGTAGGAATAATAAAAGCGGCCTTAAAGCGGCTTGTGAGCACACAATCTAGTCGAACTCTAGTCGTCCTTAGTCGAGTCGAGGCAAACATGCATTACATAGTAACACGAGCACGTGTCGCCTGCTTAGAGGGTAGCCCCCTTCGGGAGATTCGAAAGCGCACCTCACAGCGGAAGAGCTTCGGAACCAATCGGACCGTACCCAGACTTGCAGCTATTTGTTAACTTGGAAGTGGAGTCAACACCCCGACACTGAGAAAAGAGCTTTCCAAAAGCTCAAAACCAGGTGCATGCAAAATCGGGGAAACTGGGAGCAGGCTGGGGAGAACACAGGGCCTTGGAGGGAGGCCCATTTTTCTCTTTCGTTCGGTTTACATCTTTCGGGTATTGTTCTCCTTTCAGCCTGCCCCCATCACGCCTTTTTGCTCGCCACATGCAAGCGTATAAAAAGACGACCAGAGGACGGACGCAACAAACTCATGCCGACATTTTCTGGATTTTTTTTTTTGCCAGAGCCCATTTAGCCGTGTAGCTGTTAAACTACAACGTTACACCCCCCTACCACGGTGAGGATAGGGTTGGACTTTAGGGGGGAAAATACACATCCAGAATTTTATCCAGGAAAAGCACGGTCTATAAACTGCACAATTGTCACGGTAATTATACAGTTTATCGACCGCCCTTAAATAATATTATATATATACTTTCATCTAACAGATTAAATTAAAAGACGTTAATTTAGATTTAAATTAAAAATATTTTATCCAACAACAGCACGGTTTATAAACTGCACAATTGTCACGGTAATTATACAGTTTATCGACCGCCCTTAAATAATATTATATATATACTTTCATCTAACAGATTAAATTAAAAGACGTTAATTTAGATTTAAATTAAAAATATTTTATCCAACAATAGCACGGTTTATAAACTGCACAATTGTCACGGTAATTATACAGTTTATCGACCGCCCTTAAATAATATTATATATATACTTTCATCTAACAAATTAAATTAAAAGACGTTAATTTAGATTTAAATTAAAAATATTTTATCCAACAACAGCACGGTTTATAAACTGCACAATTGTCACGGTAATTATACAGTTTATCGACCGCCCTTAAATAATATTATATATATACTTTCATTTAACAAATTAAATTAAAAGACGTTAATTTAGATTTAAATTAAAAATATTTTATCCAAGAAAAGTATGGTCTATAAACTGCACAATTGTCACGGTAATTTTTATTGGCTGGGTTTCTAACAGTATTTTGTATAATAAAATATAAAATTAAATATAAAAAGACGTTAAACGTGAAAATCGTGTAAACTACACAAGTGTCGAAATTTGAAAAGAAATTCGACTTGTTTATGAACTGTGCGCTTAGTAACAACGTTCATTTGAACACTCGTGCAGTTTACACACCTTAAATAAATGCGTCGTCTACTTGTCTACTTTGAAATGAGGAAAATATAAATACCTTAAATTTGTTTGACATCAGAGAAATAGGCAAAAATAAAGCAGCGGCAGGGCGGCGGTTATCTTTTCAGACGACGGGGGTGGTAAGTGGCGGCCAGTCGTGCTACTTCGGTGATATGTATCAGGCTTTTAACTGGAGAGCGACGACTACATTTATCAAGCTCGCAGCGCGGCGTTTTCGTCTCCTGTGTTGTTCTTCTTCTTCTTCTTTTTTTTTGTAGGTCGGGTGGAAGAATGTCCGTGCGTTCACTGACACAGCTGGGCGAATCTCTTTTCTTCTGTTCTCCTTCTCCCTGGTCCCCTCCTTTTATAATCGTAAACCGGCTCCCAGCGGCTGTCATATTTTAGGCCTTTATTTTCGGCGGGGAGCTCTGCCATTGGTTCATAATTCTTTTTATGGTTTCTTATTTTTCTTTTTCCAAACGGAAGCGATGCGTGGAGCCATGTGCAAACGAAGATTTTTTTTATTTTGTCTCTATGCTGGAGACGTTAGCATCCGGTTGGCATGTTCCCACAAGTTTGAAGAGTGAATGTAGACGTGTGTGCGTCTGTGTATGTGTGTGTTAATGCAAGTGTGTGTGTATGTGGGTGTGTGCGTCGTTGGTGGACGAGAGCGTAGACACATTCTCTGTCTCTTTCGGTCTCTCCCCCCTTTTCCCTCTCTGTCTGTCTATATAAAAGGACACGGAGAAGCGCGCGAGAGAGAGAGAGAGAGAGAAAGAGAGAGAGAGAGAGAGAGAGAGAGGTTAGCAACCGAAACTTTGAAAAGTTGTAAAAAATTAAAAAATAATTATAATATATATATATATATATATATATATATATATATATATATATATATATATATATATATATATTTATTTATTTATCATAAGACGAAATTAAGCGGGAATAATCTACAGCCACGTGGAAAGAAATATTTCTATCCATACATTTTGGACAAAATCAAACTGTAGTATCTGTTTTTTTTCTTTAATTAAAACTTAAAATATCACTTAACTAAACCACTCTATAGATTGATGTGATATTTGGAATATGCTGTAACATTGATACAGACAAAGTAAGGAACAGTTACGTCATAGACACTAGAAAATATACGTATAATTATAATAGGAAAAAAACGAAACGTTAAAAATTATACGCATCCTATGCAGTTATGCTACCGTGCCGAAATAAAAACGGTATTATTTAGAAATCTATTCTTTGAATTATTTGCTAATAATTAAAAAAAATATTTTCGTTAACAGATACTATACATTGATCGTTTTTTTTTTATTTGATTTGATGTTTTTATTTTTATTTTTATTTATTTTTTATTTATCTTATTTTTATTTATTTTTATTTAACATTTGATGTTTTTTATTAAATTGTTAGGTGAAAGTACGGAATAGTTACAAAACGCCCTCCTCTCCCCATTTTAAGAACGACTTCCGGAATACCCCCTCCAATCTCTCCATGTTAAGAACGGCTTTCTTGGGGGGATTTTTTTTTTCAGAAAGCCGTTCTTATCATGGAGAGATTGGAGGTGTTAATACTACGCTGGGGCAGCTTGTAAAATAAGAAATATCAAAGAAAACTTCTGCGACATTTTTGGGTAAAATTTTCAAGTTAAATTCAATTTTATCCTATCTTTTGCTTATTAAATTATTGTATGAAAGTACAGAATAGTTAACATGCCCTCTCTACATTAAGAATGGCTTTCTTAACTTTTAAGGTAATGATTTCTTAAAAAATTACAATTTAATAACGAAAAAAAAACCGGTTATTTTTACGACCTACCCCAGCCCAACCCGAAAAGTCTTAGTAAAGAGAGAGGCAAATGGTGGGGGGGGGGTGAAGGGCAGGAGAATTGGCACGTGTCAAACGAAGTTGAAATAAATCCATTTCGTTAACAAACTTTCAAATTCGATTGACACTTATGACACCCACCCCTCCCACCTCATGACAGCTTTTAACGGAAAGTTGATTTGTGTTGGTTGGTGTGTTTGAATATTTGTGTGTACGTGTGTGTTCGTGTATGTGTGTGTTTATGCGAGTGTGTGTGTGTGTGTGTGTGCGTTTATGAAAGTGCGTATGTATGTGTGTATTTTCTGTATGTGTGTGTTTATGCGAGTGTGTTAGAGTGTGTGCTTCTGTCTCTGTTTATGCTCCTGCCCCTCTTTGATGTGGAAGCACATATTCTCTCTCTCTCTCTCTCTCTCTCTCTCTCTCTCTCTCTCTATATATATATATATATATATATATATATATATATATATATATATATATATATATATATATATATATATATATATATACATCCACATATATGTAAACATATATATATAAGTATATATATATACACACACACATATATATGTATATATATATATATAAATATATATATATATATAAATATATATATATATATATATATATATATATATATATATATAACTTAGTGGCAGTGGCACGGAGAAGCCAGAGAGAGAGAGAGACAGACAGACAGACAGACAGAAACAGAGGCAGAGAGACAAAGAGAGAGAGAGAGAGAGAGAGAGAGAGAGAGAGAGGTTAGCAGCCGAAATTTGAAAAGTTATAAAAAATTAAAAAATAATTATATATATATATTAATATATTTCGTTAACAAACTTTCAAATTCGCTTGACACTTATGACACCCACCCGTCCCCACCCCATGACAGCTTCTAACGGAAAGTTGATTTGTGTTGGTGTGTATTTGTGTCTACGTGTGTGTTTGTGTATATGTGTGTGTGTTTATACGAGTGTGTGTGTTTATGAAAGTGTGTGTATGAGTGTGTTTATGCATTTACATTTCAAAATACGCGCATTAATATAACTAGCTCCAAAACTATTTGTCTCTGCTAATTTTCCTTGCGATATTCGTTTTCAGCATACCTAAACAAACAGAGGCTTGGCCCCTTTCATATGCCGCCTGTTCAAACATGGTCGCCAGTGATTACATTTCAAAATACACGCATTAATAAAACTAGCTCCAAAACTATTTGTCTCTGCTAATTTTCCTTGCGATATTCGTTTTCAGCATACCTAAACAAACTGATGGTTGCCCCCTTTCATATGCCGCCTGTTCAAACATGGTCATCAGTGATTTACATTTCAAAATACACGCATTAATAAAACTAGCTCCAAAACTATTTATCTCTGCTAATTTTCCTTGCGATATTCGTTTTCAGCATACCTGAACAAACTGAGGGTTGGCCCCTTTCATACACCGCCTGGTTAAACTGTTCAAACATGGTCGCCAGTGATTTACATTTCCAAATACATGCATTAATAAAACTAGCTCCAAAACTATTTATCTCTGCTAATTTTCCTTGCGATATTCGTTTTCAGCATACCTAAACAAACTGATGGTTGCCCCCTTTCATATGCCGCCTGTTCAAACATGGTCATCAGTGATTTACATTTCAAAATACACGCATTAATAAAACTAGCTCCAAAACTATTTATCTCTGCTAATTTTCCTTGCGATATTCGTTTTCAGCATACCTGAACAAACTGAGTGTTGGCTCCTTTCATACGCCGCCTGGTTAAACTGTTCAAACATGGTCGCCAGTGATTTATATTTCGCAATACACGCATTAATAAAACTAGCTCCAAGACTATTTTTCTCTGCTAATTTTCCTTGCGATATTCGTTTTCAGCATACCTGAACAAACTGAACGGTTCGAGTTTTCCGGGTACGATTTTTCCAGAGACGAGTTTTCCCGGGACAAGTTTTCCGGGCACTGGTATAAGTGCTATGGGTTCATGAGAGCACATCCCATAAAAGTACTTGTAAACAGGGATGCAACACTGAGGCGATGGGACAGACGTTGGAGATTGACCTATAGCACGCACGGGGCCTATTAGATTAGATACTCTTTTTTTTGTTGTTTTTGTGCTCAACGATAAAAACCGACTTCTTCATTTGTGTTTGCTTCTCATTTTCGCTTTTTCTCTGATAAGTGTTTCGCTAATGTGAAAAAGAAAACATGTTCGAACGTTTGCTGACATTTATTGGATGTGTTCCTACCAGTATTTTGCTTAATTTTCGAGTTTGGAGCGATTATCGAGTCTCACAAGATGTCTGTAAAATGTCAGACACTTCTTTATTGTTCTAACTTAAAACCGTGCGCTACTTTTGTGTGTGTTAAATAAACGTTTTAAAATAAGTTAAAACAACAAAAATGTGATCTAGGTAGGTAGAAGAGTAACTTATCTTGCCTTTGGTAACATTCATTTTCTTATATATTTATTTGTTCACTACTTTTTCGTTTTGTTCTCTTGAATGCGAAATATTCGCCGTGGAATTTCCACGGGTCACGATTATTTCGTTTTATTAATCTTAAGTTTCATAGAATAAAAAGTTCAGACACAACTTTGTCGAGCGATTTATAATCGATTTCATTTAACTTCTGTTTGACCCCGGCACGTACGATCCTTTCTCTCCTTCCCCCACTCTCTCTCTCTTCTTTAGCTTGGTGACAAGCGATATGCTTATGTGTGCGTGCGTGTGTGTGTGTGTGTGTGTGTATGTGTGTACATGCGTGCGTATGTGTGTTGTCGTATTCACCAAAATTTAAAAAAATAAAAACTTTTTTCCCCGACCGGCCGGATTAGGGTTGTGAGGTGTGGTTAGAGTTCATGAAAATAAATGTTAGCAATAAAAACTTTTTAAAACCAAGTTAGAAAAAAGAAAACAATTTGCTTCCCCCCACCAAATTATCATATTATTGGAGCGTCTAAATTAAGATTCTTCTTTTTTTTTTAGGCGATGTAATAAACCATATTTTAGAGTAGGGTGCCTCCTGTCTTTACTTTGGTTTGTATATTTTTCATGTAGCAAAAATGCTTCCGGGAGATCTTTTTAGGATTCTAAAGGTTTGCCTTTTTTTACACTTTTTATTATCTTCGAAAAATTTACACAAATGTAAACAAGCAGTTTACGATTTGAAAGGCATCGTTAAAATGATATTTTTCGCGAGTTCTTTCAACTGTATAGTTTTTATTTCGTCGTCTTCAAGTCCAATGTAAACAAGTTCTTGATGAGCCGTTCATCTTAAGTAATCCAATTTACCAAATTTACACTTCTAACGATTACTATGATATTGTCCATTGACCACTGTACACTCTTTAACCCCTCGAGTGGTCTCTGGGCCTTGATAGTCAGTGATTCCTTTGTAAAATAAAATAAAAACATTTCAATACTTTGATGGTGAATCTATAGTCAGACTATGCTAATTTTCCTTGCGATATTCGTTTTCAACATACCTGAACAAACTGAGGGTTTGCCCCTTTCATATGCCGCCTGTTCAAACATGGTCGCCAGTGATTTACATTTCAAAATATACGCATTAGTATCTCGAAATATACGCATTAGTATCTCGAAAACTATTTGTCTGTGCCTTGCGATATTCGTTTTCAGCATACCCGAACGATTTTAAAATGGACAGGCCGAATGTTAACGAACCACACACACACAAAAAGACACACACACACACGTAAACTCAGTGAAAGTGTCTACTGTCGATAAGGTAGTTGTAAATTAGATTACTGGCTCTTATGAGTTTTAGTCTAACCATCCTTTACAACTGTGATACAGTAGAACAGTCCGTCTCTGGACAATTAGCAGTGTATCGCATAACTCAATGACAGTGTCGAATGTTGACTAGCTAGTTGTAAGTTAGTTTACTGGCTCTGATGAGTTACACTCTAACAACCCTTAATAACTGTGATACAGCGGAACAGTCCGTTTTTGGACAAGTGGCGGTGATCGCATAACTCATTTAAAGTGCCGAATGTCTATTAGCTAGTTGAAACTTAGATTACTGGCTTTAATGAGTTTCAGTCTAACCACACTTAATAACTTTGATACAGCGGAAGAGTCCGTCTGTTTCGCATAACTCATTGACAGTGTCGCGTGTCGATTAGCTAGTTGTAACTTCGTAGCCGAATGCCCCTTTAAGAAGAGACTTGAAGATAATAATTATTGTTATTTGTATTGTTATTCTTATCGTCCAGCCATGATGCACGTGCAGAAATCCATTTCCAACTCAACTGTGTTAAAAAAAACTTACTTCGAGACAAGAACGCCGACACTCGACTTCGAGACGAGTTTTCCCGGGACAAGTTTTCCGGGCACTGGTATAAGTGCTATGGATTCATCAGAGCACATCTCATTAAAGTACTTGTAAACAGGGATGCAACACTGAGGCGATGGGACAGACTTTGGAGATTGGCCTATAGCACGGGGCCTATTAGATTAGATACTCTTTTTGTTTTTGTTTTTGTGCTCAACGATAAAAACCGACTTTTTCATTTGTGTTTGCTTCTCATTTTAACTTTTGCTCTAATAAGAGTTTCGCTAATGTGAAAAAGAAAACATGTTCGAACGTTTGCTGACATTTATTGGATGTGTTGCTACCAGTATTTTGCTTAATTTTCGAGTTTGGAGCGATTGTCGAGTCTCACAAGATGACTGTAAAATATCAGACACTTCTTTATTGTTCTAACTTAAAACTGTGCGCTACTTTTGTTTGTGTTAAATAAACGTTTTAAAATAAGTTAAAACAACATTTTCTCATATATTTATCTGTTCACTACTTTTTCGTTTTGTTCTTATTGAATGCGAAATATTCGCCGTGGAATTTCCACGGGTCACGATTATTTCGTTTTATTAATCTTAAGTTTCATAGAATAAAAAGTTCAGACACAACTTTGTCGAGCCATTTTTTAAAACTTACGTTTGACCCCGGCACGTGCAGTGCAGAGAACACGACCCTTTCTCTCCTTCCCCCACTTTCTCTCTTCTTTAGCTTGGTGACAAGCGAATGCTTATGTGTGCGTGCGTGCACGCGCGTGCGTGTGTGTGTGTGTGTGCGTGTGTGTGTGTGTGTGCGTGCGTGCGACGTGCCAACGTCAAACGAAGTTTAAATTGAAATTCATTTCGTAGGTTTCAACAAAATTTTAAAAAAATAAAAACTTTTTTCCCGACCGGCCGGATTAGGGTTGTGAGGTGTGGTTAGAGTTTATGAAAATAAATGTTAGCAATAAAAACTTTTTAAAACCAAGTTAGAAAAAAGAACACAATTTGCTTCCCCACCAAATTATCGTATTATTGGAGGCCCCGATTCTTCTTTTTTTTAAGCGATGTAATAAACCATATTTTTGAGTAGGTTACATCCTCTCTTTATTTTGGTTTGTATATTTTTTATGTTGCAAAAATGCTTCCGGGAGATTTTTTTAGGATTCTAAACGTTTACTTTTTTTTTACACTTTTTATTATCTTCGAAAAATGTACACAAATGTAAACAAGCAGTTTACGAGTTGAAAGGCATCGTTAAAATATTTTTAGCGAGTTCTTTAAATTTTATATTTTTATTTCGTCCTCTTCAAGTCCAATGTAAACAAGTTCTTGATAAGCCGTTCCTCTTAAGTAATCCAATTTACAAAATTTATACTTCTAACGGTTACTATGATATTGTCCCATTGACTACTGCACACTCTTTAAACCCTCGAGTGGTCTCTGGGCCTTGATAAGTAGTGATTCCTTTGTAAAACAAAAAATATTTCAATACTTTGATGTGCTAGTTTTCCTTTTCATTTCAAAATGCACGCATTAATAAAACTGTCTTGAAAACTATTTGTCTGTGCTAACTTTCCTTGCGATATTCGTTTTCAGCATACCTGAACAAACTGAGGGTTGGCCCCTTTCATATGCCGCCTGTTTAAACATGGTCGCCAGTGATTTACATTTCAAAATACACGCATTACTATCTCGAAAACTATTCGTATGCCTGTGCTAATTTTCTTTTCGATATTCGTTTTCAGCATACCTGAACAAACTGAGGGTTGGCCCCTTCCATATGCCGCCTGTTTAAACATGGTCGCCAGTGATTTACATTTCAAAATACACGCATTAACTAAAACTAGCTCCAAAACTGGTAGTCTGTCTGTGCTAATTTTACTTGCGATATTCGTTTTCAGCATACCTGAACAAATTTAGGGTTGGCCACTTTCATATGCCGCCTGTTCAAACATGGTCGCCAGTGATTTACATTTCAAAATACACGCATTAATAAAACTAGCTCCGAAACTATTTGTCTCTGCTAATTTTCCTTGCGATATTCGTTTTCAGCATACCTGAACAAACTGAACAGTACGAGTTTTCCGGGTACGGTTATTCCGGAGACGAGTTTTCCTGGACAAGTTTTCCGGACACTGGTATAAATGCTATAGGTTCATCAGAGCACATCCCATTAAAGTACTTGTAAACAGGGATACAACACTGAGGCGATGGGACAGACTTTGGAGATTGACCTATAGCACGGGGCCTATTAGATTATATACTCTTTTTTTGTTGTTTTTGTGCTCAACGATAAAAACCGACTTCTTCATTTGTGCTTGCTTCTCATTTTCGCTTTTGCTCTGATAAGAGTTTCGCTAATGTGAAAAAGAAAACATGTTCGAACGTTTGCTGACATTTATTGGATGTGTTGCTACCAGTATTTTGCTTAATTTTCGAGTTTGGAGCGATTATCTAGTCTCACAAGATGTCTGTAAAATATCAGACACTTATTTATTGTTCTAACTTAAAACTGTGCGCTACTTTTGTTTGTGTTAAATAAACGTTTTAAAATAAGTTAAAACAACAAAAATGTCATCTAGGTAGGTAGAAGGGTAACTTATCTTGCCTTTGGTAACATTCATTTTCTTATATATTTATTTGTTCACTACTTTTTCGTTTTGTTCTTATTGAATGCGAAATATTCGCCGTGGAATTTCCACGGGTCACGATTATTTCGTTTTATTAATCTTAAGTTTCATAGAATAAAAAGTTCAGACACAACTTTGTGGAGCCATTTTTAATCGATTTCATTTAACTTCTGTTTGACCCCGGCAGTGCAGAGAACACGATTCTTTCTCTCCTTCCCCCCACTTTCTCTCTTCTTTAGCTTGCTGACAAGCGATATGCTTATGTGTGAGTGCGTGCGTGCGTTTCACCAAAATTTAAAAAAATAAAAACTTTTTTCCCGACCGGCCGGATTAGGGTTGTGAGGTGTGGTTAGAGTTTATGAAAATAAATGTTAGCAATAAAAACTTTTTAAAACCAAGTTAGAAAAAAGAAAACAATTTACTTCTCCACCAAATTATCGTATTATTGGAGGCCCCGATTCTTCTTTTTTTTTAGGCGATGTAATAAACCATATTTTTGAGTAGGTTTCCTCCTCTCTTTATTTTGGTTTGTATATTTTTCATGTTGCAAAAATGCTCCCGGGAGATCTTTTTAGGATTCTACAGGTTTGCTTTTTTTTTTACAATTTTTAAATGTAAAAAAATGTAAACAGGCAGTTTACGATTTTAAAGGCATCGTTAAAATGGTATTTTTCGCTAGTTCTTTCAACTTTATATTTTTATTTCGTCGGCTTCAAGTCCAATGTAAATAAGTTCTTGATGAGCCGTTCCTCTTAAGTAATCCAATTTACCAAATTGACACTTCTAACGATTACTATGATATTGTCCAATTGACTACTGTACACACTTTAACCCTTATCCTCGAGTGGCCTCTGGGGCTTGATAAGTAGTGATTCCTTTATAAAATAAAAAATATTTCAATACTTTGATGGTGATTCTATAGTCAGTCTGTGATGATTTTCCTTGCGATATTCGTTTTCAGCATACCTGAACAAACTGAGGGTTGGCCCCTTTCATATGCCGCCTGTTCAAACATGGTCGTCTGTGATTTACATTTCAAAATACACGCATTAATCTCTGCTAATTCTCCTTGCGATATTCGTTTTCAGTCTACCTGAACAAACTGAGGGTTTGCCCCTTTCATATGCCGCATGTTTAAACATTGTCGCCAGGGATTTGCATTTCAAAATACACGCATTAATAAAACTATCTCCAAAACTATTTGTCTCTGCTAATTTTCCTTGCGATATTCGTTTTCAGCATACGTGAACAAAGATAGGGTTGGCCCGTTTCATATGCCGCCTGTTCCAATATGGTCGCCAGTAATTTACAATTCAAAATACATGCATTAATACAACTAGCTCGAAAACTATTTGTCTCTGCTAATTTTCCTTGCGATATTCGTTTTCAGCATACCTGAACAAACTGAGAGTTTGCCCATTTCATATGCCGCCTGTTCAACATGGTCGCCAGTTATTTACATTTCAAAATACACGCATTGATAAAACTAGCTCCAAAACTATTTGTCTCTGCTAATTTTCCTTGCGATATTCGTTTTCAGCATACCTGAACAAACTGAGGGTTGGTCCCTTTCATATGCCGCCTGTTCAAACATGGTCGCCAGTGATTTACATTTAAAAATACACGCATTAATATCTCGAAAACTATTTGTCTATCTGTGCTAATTTTCCTTGCGATATTCGTTTTCAGCATACCTGAACAAACTGAGGTTTTGCCCCTTTCATATGCCGTCAGTTCAAACATGGTCGCCAGTGATTTACATTTCACAATACACGCATTGATAAAACTAGCTCCAAAACTATTTTTCTCTGCTAATTTTCCTTGCGATATTCGTTTTCAGCATACCTGAACAAACTGAACAGTACGAGTTTTCCGGGTACGGTTTTTCCGGAGACGAGTTTTTCCGGGACAAGTTTTCCGGGCACTGGTATAAGTGCTATGGATTCATCAGAGCACATCCCATAAAAGTACTTGTAAACAGGGATGCAACACTGAGGCGATGGGACAGACTTTGGAGATTGACCTATAGCACGGGGCCTATTAGATTAGATACTCTTTTTGTTTTTGTGCTCAACGATAAAAACCGACTTCTTCATTTGTGTTTGCTTCTCATTTTCGCTTTTGCTCTAATAAGAGTTTCGCTAATGTGAAAAAGAAAACATGTTCGAACGTTTGCTGACATTTATTGGATGTGTTGCTACCAGTATTTTGCTTAATTTTCGAGTTCGGAGCGATTGTTGAGTCTCACAAGATGTCTGTAAAATATCAGACACTTCTTTATTGTTCTAACTTAAAATTGTGCGCTACTTTTGTTTGTGTTAAATATACGTTTTAAAATAAGTTAAAACAACATTTTCTTATATATTTATTTGTTCACTACTTTTTCGTTTTGTTCTTATTGAATGCGAAATATTCGCCGTGGAATTTCCACGGGTCACGATTATTTCGTTTTAATTATCTTAAGTTTCATAGAATAAAAAGTTCAGACACAACTTTGTGGAGCCATTTTTAATCGATTCATTTAACTTCTGTTTGACCCCGGCATGTGCAGAGAATGTGTGACAAGCGATTCTTATCTGTGCGTGGGTGCGTGCGTGCGTGCGTGTGTGTGTGTGTGTGTGTGTGTGTGTCGGCGTGCGTACGTGCGTATGTGTGTTATCTGCACGTGCCAACGTCAAACGAAGTTTAAATTAAAATTCATTTCGTCGGTTTCACCATTATTTAAAAAAATAAAAACTTTTTTCCCGACCGGCCGGATTAGGGTTGTGAGGTGTGGTTAGAGTTCATGAAAATAAATGTTAGCAATAAAAACTTTTTAAAACCAAGTTAGAAAAAAGAAAACAATTTACTTCCCCACGAAATTATCGTATTATTGGAGCTCCCGATTCTTCTTTTTTTTTTTTTTTTGGCGATGTAATAAACCATATTTTTGATTAGGGTTGCCTTTATTTTGTCCTCTTTATTTTGGTTTGGTGATTTACATTTCAAAATATACGCATTAATAAAACTAGCTACAAAACTAGTAGTCTGTCTGTCTCTTCTAATTTTCCTTGCGGTATTCGTTTTCACCATACCTGAACAAATTGAGGGTAGGCCCCTTTCATATGACACCTGTTCAAACATGGTCGCCAGTGATTTACAGTTCAAAATACACGCATTAATAAAACTAGCTCCGAAACTATTTGTCTCTGCTAATTTTCCTTGCGATATTCGTTTTCAGCATACCTGAACAAACTGAGGGTTGGCCCCTTCCATATGCCGCCTGTTCAAACATGGTCTCCAGTTATTTACATTTCAAAATACATTTTTGGATATATTACTATTTTTGACATGACAATTAAGTACGTGATATTGTTTTTGTTTAAAACAAAATTTAAAAAAAATAATATAAAAAAACAGGGTCAATTTTTACGATGTGCCCGAGCATATTATAAACACCCCAACCGCCCCATGTTAAGAACGGTTTTCTATGTTGGGGAGGGGGTGTTTATTCCGAAAGCCGTTCTTAACATGGGGTGATTGGGGTGCTTATAATACGCTGGGGCACGTCGTAAAAATTTAATAAAAAATGTTGGCAAACTCAAAAGCAAGTTCGACAACTCTAGAAAGGGTCGCATCAGTATGTTACACCGTCAAATCACGATATAGTTTTAGAACATATAATGAAAAGTATTTGATTAATATTTAATAAAAAATATTTTGAAAATGTTAAATATTTTTTATCTTCTTTTATTACGCACAGCAAAGTTTCACGGTTTTAAAAAAAATATTTTAATATTTTTTTAAAAATGTAATTTGAGGGTAAAAACGTCAAATCACGATATTACGAATTATTAAAGTTTTATCACGATATTATGAATTATTAATGTTTTCAAAGATTTTTTTAAATATTTTTTTAAAATACTTTTTTTCAAGTTTTACACTTTACACACAACAAAGTTTCACAGTTTTTTTTTTATTTTGCTTTGTTAAGACCGTAATACACTTTCTGAAAATTGTTTCTTTTTTTCTGTTAAATAAACAGTTATCTATATAATTATAAAACTCAAATGACCTTGTAACGATACAATGTTCCGGTTTACGACATCCGGTTGCGCATGCGCGCATAAACATTAACCCATAACAACGTAAACAAATAAACACAAATCGCTTCTTTTGCAGATTTTGACCTGAAATATTAATGTTATTATTTCGAAATTATTATTTAAACGTAATACAGAAATGAACGATGTAAAAAAAAAAGCAGATATATCAAAATTTGTATTTAACTATAATAAGTATTATGGTATCTGTTCAGTGCACATTTACCGATAAGTATGGCCAACGACTTATAATTCAGTAACTGTATTTTTTTTTCAAAAATAATCAATTATAATAAACAGAACGACTCATAGAAATCTATCTATATTCTTTTTTCATTTTAATATACTTTCATAGAAATGTTTCTGTTATGTCAAAAAAAAAAACATTTTCTTTACGTCACAAGTGTCATAATACATGAATTCCATAGCTAATATAACATACTGACCCAACGGGTCACGGGTAGTCTAGTAAATATATAAAAATGTATATTTTGTTCGTTTACTTTATTTAATCAAATTCGTTCAATATAATTTTCTTTACAAAATAACACATGATTTGACGGTGTAAAATACTGATGTGGTGACCCTTATAGAGTTGTCGAACTTACTTTCGAGTCTGCCGGAAGTGCAAGACTGCCAAAAAGTTTTACCTAAATTAATTTTGATAAAGCATAGAAATAAAAAATACACAATTTTCATAAAATTTTTATTCATGTAAAAATAAAATAAAAACAATGGACATTTATTGGAATGATTTTTTTTTCTGTAAAAACAAAAACAACAAAAATAAATAATAAACATTTTTTTAAAAGAAAGTAAACGTAATTATTGTTCGGAATTTTATTACGTCCACAAAAAAAAGGAGGAATAATGCCTGGAAGGATGGTCTTGAGACAACAAAAGAAACACGACCTCCCTCTCCCACTACAAAAAAAAATTGGTAATCCCTGGGAGTAACATGGCATGACAATAATATTGATACTACATTATCACTATTGCCGGCTTTTGTTAAAATTGGCACTTATTTGTTTACAAAGCCATTTGACGGAAGTGACGTCAGACAAATTTAAAGGTACGGATGGCCAACAGGTACTTGTACAGTTTAATCAAGATATTAAAAAAATGAAAATATCGATAAAAAGTCATAGTTTACGTATCCGTTATGGAATAAAGATCTCCCCGCAAAAATTTCACCAAGTAGTTTTTTTTTTAAATTTTTTTACGGCTAAAAACAATTTGTTATGATACCGAGCAAAAGGTTCGATTTTTAGGAAGAAAAGCTAGTATTAAAGATGCGGAGGGAGTGTCACTGTTGTGCAGAAGTGCCAAATAATCTTTTATTTATACTTCTATAACAAAATTATAATCTTTATAATAAAAATATGGACAATTCTACACTATTGGGACGAAATTTCGGAAATGGTAATATTGAATTTCACATGAAAACAATGGTATCTATGTATTCCTTGTATTTTTAAAATGATTATATCCAAAAATTACGAAAATCGATACGGTAGAAAATTATTTATTAAAGAAAATAAAATAGAATTTGATGAAAATGATCGTAAGACATAGGAGAGTTCAAATAGGAGGTAATTTTCCATTTCTATTTAAACAAGATGGCGGCAATTTTTCACATGCTAAAACGATTAAAGTTGTTTTTTTTATAATTCAGTAATATTCAGGAACTTAACATTCTAATTAATTAAAATTGACAAAAAAAAATCAATAGAAACCATTGTTTTTATCTGAAAACTATTTATCGACTAAAAAATTTTGTTCTGATAGTGTAGAAGTGCCAAAATATGCTTATGCAGTTATTTTTTTTTATCTTTAAATTTGTCTGACTTCATTTTCGCCGAATGGCTTTGTAAACAAGGGAGTGCCAATCTTAACAAAAGCCCTATTGCCAAACCAAAAAGGAGGAGATAATATCTAGGAGGATGGTCTCCTGACAAGAAAACGGACGCTACTCTATCAACCCCTCATCCGGAACAATACAACCTGATAGTTTTTATCCTACAAGTGTTATTTTAGTATTCGCTGTAGCCATGGTAGTGATACACGGGCAATTACTGATGGTCATTTTAAAAATGGAGAAGTATAATAAACGTGATGGTGAAAAGAAAATAAATGTTGTTGTTTTTTTGCCATTCATCAGGGGAAAACAGAAGATTTTTATTTCTATGGGGTGCGGGTCAACTTGCTTTTAGTGCCTATTTTCCAAAAAAATGTACAGACGTCTTTAATTAGTAAAATTAACACAAACAATTGTAAAAAAAAATGTAGTCAAGTGTGTGTCTGTGTCAATCGGCCAGGTTTTATTTCTTCCAGCCAGGTATGGATTTGTGTCAATCAGCCAGGTTTTATTTCTTCCGGCCAGGTGTGTGTCTGTGTCTATCAGTTGGGTTTTATTTGATCTTGTCAAGTGTCAGGCCCAGTACTCAAAACCTGATATTGAACAAATGTCAGAGAAATTATCTTTCTATACGAATGTTCAAAGAACTGACTTGATTTCTTACGCTAAAGTAAATAATAAACATTTTGTCCATTTTATTGGGGGGGGGTAATAATATTCTACAGATGATGTGTAAGTAATTTCTGGCTTGAAAAAATTTTAAGGACAAAAGCCAAGTATTTATGGTTCTTCTGTCTTTCAAGGGAACCATTAATATTCTCTGGCGGCCCTGTCATATCAAAGACCCTGAACATTTTTACATACCAAACAGATAACATTGGCATAAACCGTAGGAAATGATGTAAAATTCATTTCCAGCTCCCTGTTTCCCTAACAGTACCAACATACAGAATTTAAATGTAATGTGAACAAACATCTTGCTTCTAAACCCCTATAAATCTGGCCCCTACCACAGTAGTCCCTTATGCTTCAGTGGCAATGTGTCTTGTTTAGAGTAAATAAAAGTTAAAAAATGAAAAAGAAAATGATGTTGAAAGTCAGCAATCCCCTGACAGGCTTATCTTCATTCTCATTTGCGATTTGACATAACCTTTTCGAGCATTCTGATGGGCATTTCAAACAGGAGCGACACAATGAACGCGACGCCATAGGAGATCGTAAGATGACCAATGAAAGCATAGATCTGGAATAAAAAGGAAAAAAAATAAAAGTGATTTTAAGGATTTAAAGTTTTGGTAATTTATTCTGGTTAGGCAAAAATCAAATATCGAAAAAAGAATAATTAAAACAGAGATGACCAACGAAAGCGTAGATGTGGAATAAAAACAAAAAATTAAAAGTGATTTTTAACATACTAAGGATTTAATGTTTTGGTAAATCATTCTGGCTAGGCAGAATCAAATATCCAAGACTTTGGAATTCCATTCCATGTCCCTGCTTCCCCAACTGTACTGGCGTGCAGAAGTTCGAGTGCAACATGAACCGACATCTTGCTGCCCAAATCCCTACATAGTACCCCAGTAGTTGTTTCCCCTGATAGTAGCCCCCTACATCAAAGTGGCAATGTGCCTTGTTTGGGTTGAAAATGTAATTAAAAAAAAATATGATAAAGATGTATAAAAAGTGAAAACTTACAGTCGTTGCATTTGATAGGTAGAGTGGGGTCATGCTCATCCTCATACCAACCATGATGATAATGGGATGGAGGAGATAAGCACAATACGTTAAACGGTTCATTATGATCCAGAACTTCCAGGAAAGGATGTGGCTGATCATTCCTTAAAAGAAAAAAAAAAAAGATTTGTGTTAAAGCTGCATTTGAATAAAAACTGGCTAGGCAGAATCAAATATCGATTGCATAAGTCCCCCGATACAAATAAATAAAAAGAAATACACTACCAAATAATGTAAAATAAACTTACGTTAAAAGAAAAGAAATTACTTTTTTAGTGTGCGCAAAGGTGGCTGTCTGCATGAAAGAAGGAAGGGAGGAAAAAGGTGAAGACTTGAGAGCGTGAAAGAAAGAGTCCTACTACGTGTTGTGCTGAAGTAAGAGAAAGAGAGAGTCAAATAATGTTCCTTGGCGTGCAAGAAAATCTGTCATCTCAGCTACTGAATTCACTCGGCGAGCGTTCGCCTTGTGACTTGTCTTTCTGCTGGTGTCTGTTGTCTCTCTCTGACGAGAGAAGTTCTTGCTGTTTTATATTTTTTTAGAGGCTCCCAGAAGCTTGCAAGAATAAGTTTTTTAAATCGAGCCCTGATTGGTCAAAAAATCATATTTTTTATGAAGAAACATGCTTTCAACTACGGCCATTTCTCAAACATTCCGGCTTTTTGACCCAAGAGGTGTGGGTGGATGCTGTAATGCCCACGCAAATGAATTTATAAATTTCAATTTGTGCGTGTGCCTTAGAAAAATAAAAAAAAAGAATAGCACCAAAGGCAATGACAATGAATAAAAGCTGGCTAGGCAAAATCAAATATCAGTTTGTGAGATTCATAGCTAGAAAGGAACAAGGATTTGTATTAAACTTAAATGTCTTAGGATAAGAAACAATTGAGGAATAAGTATTGTTTTAAAGAAACTGAATGAGGTACTATTTTTAACTTTAAAGAACATTGTGCAACAACAATGAATACAAACTGGCTAAGCAGAATAAAATATCGATTTCAATACTCATTGCTAGTTGAATTTTACTTTGATTTAAATAGTGATACCTAGAAGTGAACAAGGGTTTGTATTAACCTTAGAAGTCTTAAGATAACACATTTGAGGAATAAGTATTTTTTTGAAAGAAACTGAAGGAAGCAGTTTTTGATGCAAAAAACAGTGGGCAACAACAATGAATAAAAACTGGCTAACCAGAATCAAATATCAATCTGAGATTTATTTGTTTCTTGGTCATTACTTACCTCCATTGCCTGATGCACAGATGATTATGACCCAGCTTACTGCCATCGCCCAGAGTGGGTGGGATACTACTTCATAGGCTGTATACTGGCTATTTAACCAGGTGAGTGGGTTTTCCTTATTCATTGTGTATTTGATGTATGACAGAAAAAGGCAAGTGCTGACCGCAAAAGTCCATCCACACAATTGGAGGCACTGGAAAAAAATTAAGAAAGAAAATCATTACATATATATATATATATATATATATATACTTAGGGAATAAGAACAAGAGTCTAAAGAGCAGAGTATATTTTAATGTATTAGTAAATTCATTAATACAATCAAAATAAAAAGAAAGAAAACAGTGCTCGTTGTAATGTAGATATATAATAAGCTCGATAGGCATATATATTCTAGAGCTATTTTAATATTGAGTAAGATGATTGATAATTTATAATTAAAATTAAAAGTATCCAATGACGATGGGATTTACATTTTTGGATTTTACCGTCATTGGATACTTTACCTTTCACCAGACTATCCATTCACATGAAATCACCGTTTTTGTTCACCATATTCCTTCTGCTTTACTTATCAAGTAAGATCTTTGACTTACTTGCAGTTTCATCAAATACTTTTGTATGCAAAATCCGATCCCGCATTTTGTTAATTCCTACCCTCTGATAGGAAGGAAAGTATTTCTTCGAAATTTCACGGATTAAGGACTATCCACTTATTATTTCCTTTTCAGATTAAATATGTTTTTAACTCTTTTTAAAAGTGTTTTTTAACATGTTTAATTAACTATTTGCTCTTATTATAAGCTCTATCTCCTATTTGGTTTTATCGAGCTTTTACATCTGGTTGAGATAATTTTATAAATATTAATTCTTTAATATTTATAATATACTTTAATTTTACCATCTTGGATCATTTTGGTAAATTTAATTGTAATTTTTATTTTATATATATATATATATACATTAGATAGATCCTATGTTGAGAGAAAAGATATCTGGCTACTAACCTTTGGGAAACTGCGTTTTCTGCTCTTTTGCTGCAAGAAATATCCCAAGATGATTCCGATGAGAAAAGGACTAATTCGGCACCAAGGTTTCGTGTAGATGTCATCATTTATCACGCTACTGGAAACAGAAAAATAAATTGATTTGCAGGTAAGAAAATAGGAATGTGTTCTGATGAACTCTTTTCACTTGTAACCCATCGACGTACATATCCCTGACAAACCCGCTTAGCAATAACATCTCACCCCTTCACTGTTGATGTCCCTAAATGCCAGAAAGCTTTCTATTCTAATAATTTCTTCCCTCGAGCAGCTAAACTTTGGAATTCCCTTCCTGCTACCTGCTTCCTTGGTCGTACTGATATGCACAAGTTAAAATGTAACATAACCCAACATCTTGGTAATCTTTCCTAGACATGGCCCCAAATAGTAACCCCTTACGCCCAAGTGACTATATGCTTTGTAAGGAGTAAAAAAAAAAGCATAACGAAAAGCTATAAGGTGGAAAATTAATTTTGGCCGACATTTGAATTACCTTCGTCACGTGACGTACGCAACAGAACTTAATTATCTCCCTTGTCTACATCTGTTGTTTTTTCTTTTAGTAAGCGTAATATAGTAATTTCGCTCCATTTGAAAAATTTCTTTTTATATTAATAATTATTTTTCTACTCTTTTTTTATGTAGGAGTCACCACTTATCAAGGCCCGGAGGCCATTCGAGGGTAAGTGTTATTGAGTGTACAGTAATCAAGGGCATAATATCGTAGTAAAAAAAAAATCTCCTTACTGTGCGCTTGGGTCTGGTAATCGTTGCCAAAGAATCACACTAGAGACGATGTAAGCACTGAACATCATGACGATTGTCAGGAACGCAAAAGATGGAAGCCTACAAAATAAATAAATAAAATTGTTTATAAAATTAACGCAATACTGAAAAAACAAGAACATTACTTCTTGAATTGGAAGCCATGTTTAATTTCAGAAGAGTTTCCGATGGCTAGCTATTCTGTACAAGTCCTGGATATGAAAAATTTTCAATGGGTAGCTGTTCTGTACAAGTCCTGGACTTTATGATTTTAAAAGCAAAAGAACAAAAGATCCTTCTCATGTTGACACGAAAAAATTATGTGTTGGTATGCTAAATGATTCAATTTTTATGGAGAAATTCTGGTTTCTGATTGGTTGGTAACAGAACGTGAATTAATTTGATTCGTCAGTTCTAATCGGCAGCATTTGTCAATAGAATATCCCAACTTTCAGTGAGCATATCCCATTAGATACCAAAAATATTACAATAGGAGTCACCACTTATCAAGGCCTGGAGGCCACTCAAGGATAAGGGTTAAAGAGTGTACAGTAGTCAATGGGACAATATTGTAGTAATCGTTAATAGTGGAAATTTGGTAAATTGGATTACTTAACCATCAAGAACTTGTTTACATTGGACTTGAAGACGACGTATTGTAGTCAGTTGGAAAGCAGGCAAACGGAAGACAGTTCCACAGGTGTGCAGTTCTAAGAAAGAAGCTTTGTTCATGGAATCTACATTTAGGTTAAGGCACAGATAAAGAGATATTGATATTGGTTTCAGTTAGATGAGTGTTTTTCGTGAAAGTTTGGCAAGGGGGACCAAAGATTGGAGCTCATCCGAGCACTTGCGATTACATTCACACACATACGGATATGCAAATATATAAACTTTATATATATATATATATATATATATATAATAGAAAATATCCAGAACGACGTGGGTAATGTATAATATAGCTAAAAAAATGTACATATCTGG
Source organism: Euprymna scolopes (assembly GCF_053919585.1). NCBI lineage: Eukaryota > Metazoa > Mollusca > Cephalopoda > Sepiida > Sepiolidae > Euprymna > Euprymna scolopes. The sequence continues at coordinate 112,051,263 of NC_136527.1, read as the reverse complement.
ACAATACATATCGGATGAGGTGTGATTATATTATTTTTTCAATTTTATACATATATTTATATACACCTTATATATTTTTCATTAATTAATAATTATAGAGATGATACAACTAAATGAAAATACAAATACATCGAGGACATTGCGAAGGCTGCTGCAAGTAAGATGGGCTCCCTCTATCGTGCTAGAAGACTACTCACACCTGAGAGTATCCTGTACCTCTACAAGGCCACACACACACACACACATATATATATATTGTGTACAGAAAGTTGTTAGATGAGACAAGTCATTGGTACCGTCGGTTTCAAGCCCGATAGTTACGAGTTTAAGATATCCATATCAAACAGAGACGAGCATTGGCTGAAGAGAGTTTGATATGGATATCTTAAACGGTCCTAACTATTGGGCTTGAAACCGACGGTACCAATGACTTGTCTCATCTAACATTCTGTACACAAAATATAAAAACGCTCTTATATTTCGGATTTTCCTTTTAATTGAGCACTCTGCTGAATTTCTTTAAAAAAACTAATCATATATATATATATATATATATATATATATATATATATATAGGTTCAGGTTTGAGGTGTTAAAAAATATTACAATCTACACGGTATATAAAAAGTTTTAAAGAATAGTAAAACTCTCATCCGAGAACCCTCCCCCCCCCTCGTCCTCCTCCAAAAAGCCTTTGCCGGACATACAAAAAATACTTGATTCTGGTTAGGTAGTTTTTCTTGTTGATAGTTTTAGCATATCATTATGAAGAAAAAAATGTAAATCGCTTTTATTTCTTCCAAAATATACTTTGTCAGGATCAGAATTATTTTCAAATGACCTCCATCTTAAAGAAAAGTTTCATACAAACTTTATTGTGTACTCACAAAATAAACTGGCAAAGGATTATGGGAGATATGATGAAAAATTGCATATCATTCGCCAAATACCAAGTCCAAAACATACACTGAAAATAAAAAAATAGCAAAACAAAAAAAATATTTAGTAAAGAATTGAAAGAACAAACAAACAAACAAAACCTGCTAACTAAGAGCAAACCCTTGTGTTTGTAGCATTTCGATAAAAATAGATTTTTAGTCGCATGAAAGCGACTCTATAAGTCACTCCGTCTGTCTGTCCGTAACACTTTTGTGCTTGGCCTTTTTGGTTAAGATCAAAGGTCTGCTGTTAATAGATGCTGTTCTTAGCTTTTTAAGTTTTTCTTGGCCTTTTAGCCAAGATCAAAATCTCAAATCCCTCGACACAAATGACATTTTATTAATATTGTTATCTTTTTTGTATTTTTGATATGATTTAAAAAATGTTTTAAAATTGGGTTTAAGTAGGACACCCCTCCCATCACACACATAAATACAAATTTAAAGGAGTAACCATGATAAAAGATGTTGGCCGAGAGAAAAATCATTTAAAATTTACAACAGAGACGAGACGGATCAACCAACCTCACCCCCCCCAGTTCTATCTCCCCTCTTGCCGGCTTTGGCGCCACTTCTTTTAGGCGCCAAAGTCGGCTCCCCACTTTGGACGCCGACTCCACGTCACTCATTTTGGCGATTTCCAAACACAAAGAGAGCCGTTTAAAATACATAACAACCTACTGAGCAAACCAAGCGTAGAGCTGAATGTACTTTGGATACCTCTAATAGAGAGAGAAAACCTTGAATAACAACATAGGTTTAACATTAACAAAAACCAACTAAGAATTGTCCTAGTGACATATGACCGAGTGGTCCTAGACGTTGTATCAAAGTTTACAATTACTTAAAGGTGCTGAGTTCAATCCTGAACGAAGGCAGTGGAAAGTAACATTCAAAACAGGGAATCAGTGACTATGTCCCAAAGCCTAGCTGGAGTCCGAACACGGTACCCCCATAATAATAATAAAGGGTTGGGTTCGAGACTCCTAACAAACGGTTCCCCAGTTCGATACAAAACACCTGATGAGGGCCAGAGGGCAAAACGGCCGAAACGTTGTGACTATAACAACCAAGATGAGGAAGTCAGTCCGACAATCTCAATATATATATATATATGTACTTTTTAATTATTTAAACACTTTAGCTTTATAAAATGTTGCATTTGTATTGACCTAAATGTTGTTTAGTTTTCGAAACATTGAAATATGGGTAAGGGGGAGGGGGGTAAAATACCTAAAAAAAACTATTTCCCCTCACATATTTAACGAAAACTGAACATTCAAAGTATAGGAAAACAATGCCACAACAACAACAAAAAAAAGATGAGAAATTATTTTCAAAAGAAATACAGATGATTTATTCAGCTAACTGTATTGTCCCGTCTTACCCCATTACTTGGGGCAAAACGAGACAAATCTATATCTTTTTCGGAAAGAACATGATTTCAGCAGAACCATAAAAATAGATCAAAATAGATAAATTTTGAATACTTACCTCTTTTCGATGTACGGGGCTGAATAAAACAATGGTAGACGTTGGCGGCAACGCGTTACCACATGATCTCTTTAATTATGGGATCATATTTTTAATAATCACGTAAATATAAACAAAGTTTCATTCCATAACGGATACGTACAATGTAAACTTTTCTCGATATTTTCATTTTTTTAATGTCTTGATTAAACTGTACAAGTACCTAGGCTTCGAGGCTATTTGCACAACTAAACGGCAATTCTGCCGATTTCTCCCTCTGATTCTAATCGGCAGGTACTCGAAATAAAATGGCGTCTCCAGTTTCGGCGATAAACTGTAGAAGCACTGATTTTTTTTATTTGATCGTTCTAACGAAAAAAAAAAGCTGAGAAAAGATAAACAAAAAGAGAGAAAATTACCCCATCTTCCAGCTTGAAGATGTTGTTGATGTAGAGTAAGTTTGTCCACCATCGACTCTGGCAGATCTCGCTGAAGTCAGACTGCCAATATGGCCCCTCAAACAGATTCGGAAGAATAAAAGTATAGACCATGAGGATCACCGCATAACAAGGGGTCAGTCTGGAAAGGAAAAGGGGACACTCATTATGCTGTTACCGAATGGGGTTTTAGACATGTGAGATGATGAAGGCCGGAGGGCAAAACGGCCGAAACGCTGTGACTATAACAACCAAGATGAGGAAGTCAGTTCGACAATCTCAATAAATTGAAATCCAATATTTCGATTTTCAAATTTCGCTCTTATAACGAAGAAGCCTCCAATTTTTTAAATGGGAAGAGAGGGACCCCATGTTTTGAATGACGGCATCTTTTAGCAGTTTACGTTATCTAATGTTAAAAATACAACAAAAAAAACACTAAAAAAATCCCCCAGGGCAACGCCGGGACATGGGTCCTGCTAATTAAAAACTAGACTTACCTGAGATAACGCCGTACATACATGAGAATCACCGTCTTTAACCCAATGTTTCCTTTGCGATAATAATTTTCCAAAAAAAAGTAGGTGACCAAAATCCCACTGAAATAAAATTAAAATTCCTTTTAGACTAACAGGGATTTCCAATTTAAAAAAAAAAAATTGACAAAAATAACGTATGATTATCAAGAGGTTAATCAGTGCAAATATACAACATATTTTAGATGGATGAGAGCGTTTCGTATATGTAAGTGTGTATATATATATATATATATATATATATATATATATATACATACAGGGGGGTTTAGAGATTACCATGTAACAACTTTGAATCCCTGAAATACAAAATCATGTCCGACCGGTCGAAGAAGAAATAAACGTATCATCATGTGGTTTTGTATCTGCGTCTTCTGTGTTCATCATTACAACGAGAAAGGTAACGTGTTTATATTATATATATAATTATTCAGAATAATGAAATACAATAAATCTACTGGTGTGCAAATCCAGTGATTATCGGTCTGACAAAATATTATTGGGTGTAATATTTTATATAAGACTATCCCAGTTAAATAAAATTGCTCAATATACTAGATAGAGCAAATAAATCATAATTTAGGAATTTAAAATTTGTGATTTGAAAAAGTTAAATTTCAAATATAGAAATTTTATTGCATGCAAGACAAAGAATACAATATAGTAAAATTTTTGCTAATATTTTTCCTCGGAGGAGATGTATAAACATCGAAAACTCATGGGTTAAGGAAATATATTTTACTATACTGTATTCTTTGTCTTGCATACAATAACATTTCTATATTTGAAATGTAACTATGTAATATATTGCTGCTGGGCATTATGTAGACGTTCAGTGTGAATGAGGAGCCTGCGATATTATTGTAGCCCTTTTTTTAAAACTGTAAAAGTATTTATCTAAGTAATCTGGTTAATGTAGTGTCAGAATATATCTGGTTATTACGGTTTATCTCTAATATCCTTATAGCAGTATGTGACATATTTTCATTGTATGGATTGTATGGACACCCGGTGCGAACGGAAACCCCACGATATAACTATACCATCTTCAGACAAAATAGATACTACATTTGGATCCTAGCTAGAAGTCCAAATACAGCCCAAAAGCAACATCATTTTTTTATTGATTTTTTTTTACATGGTTGTCACCACTTATCAAGGCCCGGAGGCCACTCGGGGATAAGGGTTATTGCTTTGATAAAGTGTCTTACTTAGTGGCATTCATTCATCCATTAGTCTGGACGATTTTTTTTTACATAGCATCTTCGGTGATCGGGAGATCCTATTTATTAAAGAAGAGGTATATAGAAGGTGACAACATACTACAAACATTAAATTAGCATATCTATATGTTACTAATTTAATTTTCGTAATATGTTATCACCTTCTAGCCTCCTTTTTAATAAATAGGATCTCCCAATCAAATGATGTATAATCTGGAAACCGTGACACACATACGTACGTACATTAAAGGTAGTACGGTATTAATATATAGATTACTAGCAGTTGGGGGTAATTTGCGTAAAACACGTTTAAATATGATATTTTAATTTGTCCATATTTCGTATACATTATCATAGAGTCATGATTTCAAAAGTAAAAAAAAAGTGTTTGGGTGCCATCAGCTAGAATCGAAACCGAAACTTTATAATTCAAAGCTGGTGACGTTACCACTGTACCAACGTGACACACATATAAACCAATTAAAAATAAACTAAGATGAATGTACAAAATGTTTAACAATTTTTTTCAATCAATTTGACCCCTTAAAAACAATTTTAACAGATTCATAAAAGAACGGCCCGTAGAAAACACAATCATTCGAGGCCTCTAGGGCTGCTCTGCGACTTTTAGTTTCGGAGGAGATAGAGTTTGAAAATATGGAAACAGGCAGACAGACCGACAGACAGACAGACATATAACAGTTTATATATTAGATGTATGAAATTATATATAATTTCATTAAATGTACAAAGCCGAAACTGTGTCATTCAAAGCTGGTGACGTTACCACTGTACCAACGTGACACTCATATGAACTGATTAAAAATAAATAAAGACGAATGTACAAAATGTTTAACGTTTTTTTTAATTTTGACCCATTTTTGACCCCTTAAAAACTATTTTAAATGGCTAAGGACCCATAAAAGGCTGCTGCAAAGAAGGTGGGATCCCTCTACCGTGCTAGAAAACTACTTACGCCTGAAAGTATCCTGTACCTCTTAAGGCCACCATTCGCTCATATATGGAGTACTGTTGTCACATTTGGGCCGGTGCATCAGCTGCTTGTCTCTCACTCCTGGACAGGGTTCAAAAGAGAGTCACCAACCTGATAAATCATGAACTGTCATCTAAGCTTCAGCCTCTGTCCCATCGACGAAATGTTGCATCCCTCTGCCTTTTCTACATGTACTTTTATGGTGAATGCTCTGACGAACTACAAGCACTTGTACCTCCTCGACGTGACTACCCTTGACAAACCTGACAAGCAACTAAGTCCCACCCCTTCAAAGTAGAGATCTCTAGATGTAAGAGAGCCTTCTACTCCAGTCATTTCTTCCCCAGAACCGCTAGACTTTGGAATTCCCTTCCGGGTCCCTGCTTCCCCAACTGTACTGTCATGCAGAAGTTCAAGTGTAACGTGAACCGACATCTTGCTGCCCAACTCCCTATATAGTACCCCTGTCACTTATGTCCCCGATAGTAGCCCCCTACTTTAAAGTGGCACTGTGCCTTGTTTGGGGTGAAAATTGATTGAAAATAAAAGAACGGTTTGTAAAAAATCCAATCGTATGAGGCCCCAAATGCCGCTCTGCGACTTGGAGACAGGCAGATAGACAATCATATAGCCGTTTTTGTATTAGATTGAAACAAAAAATAAATACTTATATTAATACACAAGCATAAAGATTCTGGTACCTGAGCAGAAAGAAAGTATCCACTGCGAAGGGCGCAGCTAACACAGCCTGGAAGGTGAAACGCTGATATAAATCAATTCCATCGACAATATTTTCTGGAAAATAAAATAAAACGAATTTCTAGAGAATTTGGTGTTAGATTCGTGCGGTTGTAATTTTTACATTTGTAGCAGTTTTTTCGGTCAATTTTTACGACGTGCCACAGGCGCATTATAAGCACCTCAAACTCTAGGTGTATCAGAAGCCACCATTAAAAATGCGTGATAAGAACTTGAATAATTCAGCATACTATCTTTCCAAGCTTATAACTACTTGAAAAATGTAATTCAAACCCTATTTTTTTTTCAATTGAATAAAAATAACAGGTTTAATAACAAATTATGCAATATTTTTTTTTAAATCGGTTTTCTTTAAAGAAGATTTAAAAGAAAATCAACGAAATTTTACTTACTTCGATTATAATATACATATATATATATAAATTAGAAAAAAATCATTAGCCTATAAAAAATACTATTCAATGGGTAATTCCATTCTTCATTGTTAAGAATTTATCCATATTTATACTTATATTCCATGTCCTTTTTAAATAAAATATTTTTTTAAACAGGGATTAAAAAAAAACACGCTAACTCAGATGTTTTTCAATGTTCAAATAAAGCCGTTCTTAACATGGGGAGGTTGAGCCAACCTCCCCATGTTAAGAACGGCTTTCGGAATAAACACCCCGACCTTTCACAAAACGAGGCAAACAAACCAAAACAAAGAAAAAAAAATTATTAAATTTTGCAGAATAAAAACTCCTTATTTTAAGGGAGGCATCTCTATTTTAGTAAGAATTGTGAGGAAAAAAATGAATTATTTCTTCAATTATTTTATTTAATGTGACAAAGTTATATAATACTAGCATGGGTGCCCGGCGTTGCCCGGGTGTTTGGAGGTGTATGCTGAGTAAAAAAAAAAAAAGGTCAATATTTTTAAACTTTGACCCCTATTATGACCCCTTAACATTTATTGTTTTGGGCTCAAATCAAATTATTAAGTGAGATCCATGTCCAAGGAACCTATATCTAAAATTTCAAGTGTTTAGACCCAAAATTGTCGAAGGAGTTTAGTAGAGTTCTCAAGAGTCAAATCGTTACACTTCTACCCCTTAACAGCCAAATTTCCGGCCGAAAACCGATCATCTAGATTGTCCCAAATCTCAGTACCCTGTATATCTAATTTCGAGTCGGTAGACTAAAAATTAACAGAATTATTGCGTAGGGAAATGTACACAGACACATAGACAGACAGACACACACACAGATACGTTCACTTTTATATATAGACTTTTATATATATAGATTAATTTCCCAAATTATATTTGCATATTATCTGAACTCAAAATTTTTTTTTCTTCTAAAGTATGCATTACTTCTAGCTAAAATTAATACATAACCCTTTCAATTTTATAAAAGTTGCATTATAACAAAAAAAAGTCATACACAGACGTCACGTGGGAGGTACAATTTCTGTATTTGATTGTAATGGACAATTTCTAAGTTCACACAAGATAGGATGCTACATGCCCAAGACAAATCAACGTGTATTCAATTGAAAATTTCTAAGTCCAAACAAGAGGGGACGTTGGTATAGGTAGATAAGAATCCTGCAGACCAAGTCATCTAAACGTGTATTCAATTGAAAATTTCTAAGTCCAAGCAAGAGGGGACGTTGGTATAGGTAGATAAGAATCCTATAGACCAAGTCATCTAAACGTGTATTCAATTGAAAATTTCTAAGTCCAAACAAGAGGGGACGTTGGTATAGGTAGATAAGAATCCTGCAGACCAAGTCATCTAAACGTGTATTCAATTGAAAATTTCTAAGTCCAAGCAAGAGGGGACGTTGGTATAGGTAGATAAGAATCCTAAAGACCAAGTCATCTCAACGTGTATTCAATTGAAAATTTCTAAGTCCAAACAAGAGGGGACGTTGGTATAGGTAGATAAGAATCCTGCAGACCAAGTCATCTAAACGTGTATTCAATTGAAAATTTCTAAGTCCAAGCAAGAGGGGACGTTGGTATAGGTAGATAAGAATCCTAAAGACCAAGTCATCTAAACGTGTATTCAATTGAAAATTTCTAAGTCCAAACAAGAGGGGACGTTGGTATAGGTAGATAAGAATCCTGCAGACCAAGTCATCTAAACGTGTATTCAATTGAAAATTTCTAAGTCCAAGCAAGAGGGGACGTTGGTATAGGTAGATAAGAATCCTATAGACCAAGTCATCTAAACGTGTATTCAATTGAAAATTTCTAAGTCCAAACAAGAGGGGACGTTGGTATAGGTAGATAAGAATCCTGCAGACCAAGTCATCTAAACGTGTATTCAATTGAAAATTTCTAAGTCCAAGCAAGAGGGGACGTTGGTATAGGTAGATAAGAATCCTATAGACCAAGTCATCTAAACGTGTATTCAATTGAAAATTTCTAAGTCCAAACAAGAGGGGACGTAGGTATAGGTAGATAAGAATCCTAAAGACCAAGTCATCTCAACGTGTATTCAATTGAAAATTTCTAAGTCCAAACAAGAGGGGACGTTGGTATAGGTAGATAAGAATCCTGCAGACCAAGTCATCTAAACGTGTATTCAATTGAAAATTTCTAAGTCCAAGCAAGAGGGGACGTTGGTATAGGTAGATAAGAATCCTATAGACCAAGTCATCTAAACGTGTATTCAATTGAAAATTTCTAAGTCCAAACAAGAGGGGACGTTGGTATAGGTAGATAAGAATCCTGCAGACCAAGTCATCTAAACGTGTATTCAATTGAAAATTTCTAAGTCCAAGCAAGAGGGGACGTTGGTATAGGTAGATAAGAATCCTATAGACCAAGTCATCTAAACGTGTATTCAATTGAAAATTTCTAAGTCCAAACAAGAGGGGACGTAGGTATAGGTAGATAAGAATCCTAAAGACCAAGTCATCTCAACGTGTATTCAATTGAAAATTTCTAAGTCCAAACAAGAGGGGACGTTGGTATAGGTAGATGAGAATCCTATAGACCAAGTCATCTAAACGTGTATTCAATTGAAAATTTCTAAGTCCAAACAAGAGGGGACGTTGGTATAGGTAGATGAGAATCCTATAGACCAAGTCATCTCAACGTGTATTCAATTGAAAATTTCTAAGTCCAAACAAGAGGGGACGTTGGTATAGGTAGATAAGAATCCTACAGACCAAGTCATCTCAACGTGTATTCAATTGAAAATTTCTAAGTCCAAACAAGAGGGGACGTTGGTATAGGTAGATTAGAATTCTATAGACCAAGCCATCTCAGCATGTATTCAATTGAAAATTTCTAAGTCCAAACAAGAGGGGACGTTGGTATAGGTAGATTAGAATTCTATAGACCAAGCCATCTCAGCATGTATTCAATTGAAAATTTCTAAGTCCAAACAAGAGGGGACGTTGGTATAGGTAGATTAGAATTCTATAGACCAAGTCATCTCAACGTGTATTCAATTGAAAATTTCTAAGTCCAAACAAGAGGGGACGTTGGTATAGGTAGATTAGAATTCTATAGACCAAGCCATCTCAGCATGTATTCAATTGAAAATTTCTAAGTCCAAACAAGAGGGGACGTTGGTATAGGTAGATTAGAATTCTATAGACCAAGTCATCTCAACGTGTATTCAATTGAAAATTTCTAAGTCCAAACAAGAGGGGACGTTGGTATAGGTAGATTAGAATTCTATAGACCAAGCCATCTCAGCATGTATTCAATTGAAAATTTCTAAGTCCAAACAAGAGGGGACGTTGGTATAGGTAGATTAGAATTCTATAGACCAAGCCATCTCAGCATGTATTCAATTGAAAATTTCTAAGTCCAAACAAGAGGGGACGTTGGTATAGGTAGATAAGAATTCTATAGACCAAGTCATCTCAACGTGTATTCAATTGAACATTTCTAAGTCCAAACAAGAGGGGACGTTGGTATAGGTAGATTAGAATTCTATAGACCAAGCCATCTCAGCATGTATTCAATTGAAAATTTCTAAGTCCAAACAAGAGGGGACGTTGGTATAGGTAGATTAGAATTCTATAGACCAAGCCATCTCAGCATGTATTCAATTGAAAATTTCTAAGTCCAAACAAGAGGGGACGTTGGTATAGGTAGATTAGAATTCTATAGACCAAGCCATCTCAGCATGTATTCAATTGAAAATTTCTAAGTCCAAACAAGAGGGGACGTTGGTATAGGTAGATTAGAATTCTATAGACCAAGCCATCTCAGCATGTATTCAATTGAAAATTTCTAAGTCCAAACAAGAGGGGACGTTGGTATAGGTAGATTAGAATTCTATAGACCAAGCCATCTCAGCATGTATTCAATTGAAAATTTCTAAGTCCAAACAAGAGGGGACGTTGGTATAGGTAGATAAGAATCCTATAGACCAAGTCATCTCAACGTGTATTCAATTGAAAATTTCTAAGTCCAAACAAGAGGGGACGTTGGTATAGGTAGATAAGAATCCTGTAGACCAAGTCATCTCAACGTGTATTCAATTGAAAATTTCTAAGTCCAAACAAGAGGGGACGTTGGTATAGGTAGATAAGAATCCTGTAGACCAAGTCATCTCAACGTGTATTCAATTGAAAATTTCTAAGTCCAAACAAGAGGGGACGTTGGTATAGGTCGATAAGAATCCTACAGACCAAGCCATCTCAACTTGTATTCAATTGAAAATTTCTAAGTCCAAACAAGAGGGGACGTTGGTATAGGTAGATAAGAATCCTATAGACCAAGTCAAGTCAACGTGTATTCAATTGAAAATTTCTAAGTCCAAACAAGAGGGGGCGTTGGTATAGGTAGATAAGAATTCTATAGACCAAGTCATCTCAACGTGTATTCAATTGAAAATTTCTAAGTCCAAACAAGAGGGGACGTTGGTATAGGTGGATGAGAATCCTATAGACCAAGTCATCTCAACGTGTATTCAATTGAAAATTTCTAAGTCCAAACAAGAGGGGGCGTTGGTATAGGTAGATAAGAATTCTATAGACCAAGTCATCTCAACGTGTATTCAATTGAAAATTTCTAAGTCCAAACAAGAGGGGACGTTGGTATACGTAGATAAGAATCCTATAGACCAACTCATCTCAACGTGTATTCAATTGAAAATTTCTAAGTCCAAACAAGAGGGGACGTTGGTATAGGTGGATGAGAATCCTATAGACCAAGTCATATCAACGTGTATTCAATTGAAAATTTCTAAGTCCAAACAAGAGGGGACGTTGGTATAGGTAGATGAGAATCCTATAGACCAAGTCATATCAACGTGTATTCAATTGAAAATTTCTAAGTCCAAACAAGAGGGGACGTAAGTATAGGTAGATAAGAATCCTATAGACCAAGTCATATCAACGTGTATTCAATTGAAAATTTCTAAGTCCAAACAAGAGGGGACGTTGGTATAGGTAGATGAGAATCCTATAGACCAAGTCATATCAACGTGTATTCAATTGAAAATTTCTAAGTCCAAACAAGAGGGGACGTTGGTATAGGTAGATGAGAATCCTATAGACCAAGTCATATCAACGTGTATTCAATTGAAAATTTCTAAGTCCAAACAAGAGGGGACGTAAGTATAGGTAGATAAGAATCCTATAGACCAAGTCATCTCAACGTGTATTCAATTGAAAATTTCTAAGTCCAAACAAGAGGGGACGTTGGTATAGGTAGATAAGAATCCTATAGACCAAGTCATATCAACGTGTATTCAATTGAAAATTTCTAAGTCCAAACAAGAGGGGACGTAGGTATAGGTAGATAAGAATTCTATAGACCAAGTCAAGTCAACGTGTATTCAATTGAAAATTTCTAAGTCCAAACAAGAGGGGACGTAGGTATAGGTAGATAAGAATTCTATAGACCAAGTCATATCAACGTGTATTCAATTGAAAATTTCTAAGTCCAAACAAGAGGGGACGTAAGTATAGGTAGATAAGAATCCTATAGACCAAGTCAAGTCAACGTGTATTCAATTGAAAATTTCTAAGTCCAAACAAGAGGGGACGTAGGTATAGGTAGATAAGAATTCTATAGACCAAGTCATCTCAACGTGTATTCAATTGAAAATTTCTAAGTCCAAACAAGAGGGGACGTAAGTATAGGTAGATAAGAATCCTATAGACCAAGTCAAGTCAACGTGTATTCAATTGAAAATTTCTAAGTCCAAACAAGAGGGGACGTTGGTATAGGTAGATGAGAATTCTATAGACCAAGTCATCTCAACGTGTATTCAATTGAAAATTTCTAAGTCCAAACAAGAGGGGCCGTTGGTATAGGTACATAAGAATCCTATAGACCAAGTCAAGTCAACGTGTATTCAATTGAAAATTTCTAAGTCCAAACAAGAGGGGACGTTGGTATAGGTACATAAGAATCCTACAGACCAAGTCATATCAACGTGTATTCAATTGAAAATTTCTAAGTCCAAACAAGAGGGGACGTTGGTATAGGTAGATAAGAATCCTATAGACCAACTCATCTCAACGTGTATTCAATTGAAAATTTCTAAGTCCAAACAAGAGGGGACGTTGGTATAGGTAGATAAGAATCCTATAGACCAAGTCATCTCAACGTGTATTCAATTGACATTTCTAAGTCAAAACAAGAGGGGACGTTGGTATAGGTAGATGAGAATCCTTTAGACCAAGGCATCCCAGCATGTATTCAATTGAAAATTTCTAAGTCCAAACAAGAGGGGACGTTGGTATAGGTAGATGAGAATCCTATAGACCAAGTCATCAACGTGTATTCAATTGAAAATTTCTAAGTCCAAACAAGAGGGGACGTTGGTATACGTAGATGAGAATCCTATAGACCAAGTCATCTCAACGTGTATTCAATTGAAAATTTCTAAGTCCAAACAAGAGGGGACGTTGGTATAGGTAGATAAGAATCCTATAGACCAACTCATCTCAACGTGTATTCAATTGAAAATTTCTAAGTCCAAACAAGAGGGGACGTTGGTATAGGTAGATGAGAATCCTATAGACCAAGGCATCCCAGCATGTATTCAATTGAAAATTTCTAAGTCCAAACAAGAGGGGACGTTGGTATAGGTAGATGAGAATCCTATAGACCAAGTCATCAACGTGTATTCAATTGAAAATTTCTAAGTCCAAACAAGAGGGGACGTTGGTATACGTAGATGAGAATCCTATAGACCAAGTCATCTCAACGTGTATTCAATTGAAAATTTCTAAGTCCAAACAAGAGGGGACGTTGGTATAGGTAGATAAGAATCCTATAGACCAACTCATCTCAACGTGTATTCAATTGAAAATTTCTAAGTCCAAACAAGAGGGGACGTTGGTATAGGTAGATGAGAATCCTATAGACCAAGTCATCTCAACGTGTATTCAATTGAAAATTTCTAAGTCCAAACAAGAGGGGACGTTGGTATAGGTAGATAAGAATCCTATAGACCAACTCATCTCAACGTGTATTCAATTGAAAATTTCCAAGTCCAAACAAGAGGGGACGTTGGTATAGGTAGATGAGAATCCTATAGACCAAGTCATCTCAACGTGTATTCAATTGAAAATTTCTAAGTCCAAACAAGAGGGGACGTTGGTATAGGTAGATAAGAATCCTATAGACCAAGTCATCTCAGCATGTATTCAATTGAAAATTTCTAAGTCCAAACAAGAGGGGACGTTGGTATAGGTAGATAAGAATCCTATAGACCAAGTCATCTCAACGTGTATTCAATTGAAAATTTCCAAGTCCAAACAAGAGGGGACGTTGGTATAGGTAGATGAGAATCCTATAGACCAAGTCATCTCAACGTGTATTCAATTGAAAATTTCTAAGTCCAAACAAGAGGGGACGTTGGTATAGGTAGATAAGAATCCTATAGACCAACTCATCTCAACGTGTATTCAATTGAAAATTTCCAAGTCCAAACAAGAGGGGACGTTGGTATAGGTAGATGAGAATCCTATAGACCAAGTCATCTCAACGTGTATTCAATTGAAAATTTCTAAGTCCAAACAAGAGGGGACGTTGGTATAGGTAGATAAGAATCCTATAGACCAAGTCATCTCAGCATGTATTCAATTGAAAATTTCTAAGTCCAAACAAGAGGGGACGTTGGTATAGGTAGATAAGAATCCTATAGACCAAGTCATCTCAACGTGTATTCAATTGAAAATTTCCAAGTCCAAACAAGAGGGGACGTTGGTATAGGTAGATGAGAATCCTATAGACCAAGTCATCTCAACGTGTATTCAATTGAAAATTTCTAAGGCTAAACAAGAGGGGATGTAGGTATAGGTACATGAGAATCCTATAAACCAAGGCATCCCAGCATGTATTCAATTGAAAATTTCTAAGTCCAGACAGGGGGGACGTTGGTATAGGTAGATGAGGAGCTACTAGACCAACACCTGTCCACGAGTATTCAATTTAAATTTCTAAGTTCAAAACAGTGTAAGTTAGTGTCTTGAAGTGCCCGATTGACGCCTACTGCCATGTTGGGTGCATGTAGGCGTAGCAAAATGCCTTCTAATCTGCTAGGCACATCGGGACTTAGTTTTTTTTCTGTCCTTTCTCTGCACCGTGTAGGTTGGCGTCTGGATGTGCCTCATCGACGCCTACTGTTACCTGGGATAGCAAGACGGGGAATAGGGATAAAGAATAAGAAAAGGGAGATAGACAGATCTAGATAAATACAGAGGTATAAAGAGAGACAGGCAAGGGAGATACATTTCATGATTCAACTTATATGCTAATAAGAAATAGTTGGTATATCAGGAACACAAGCATTGTTTTTACTGGTTAATTTTACATCAGAATACACTTGTAGATTTTATGTAGCTTTTTTCTATAGGGAACATGCAAATAGCACACATAACATCTAGACATATAAATATATACATAAAACAATTATAGTTATGAGATATATCTGAACTAATCCAAAAAGACAATAATGATGAATATCATCACTTACCTTGGAAAATTATCCAGGCTGTATGCCTACTCACATTCCATCAAACACCAGGAAATCATGAGCCATTGCTTGGTTGATTTTTTTTATTTTTATTTTTTTCATACACATTTGTAATTGTGTTTTGCTTTATCAAGTATTTTTGTAGTTAATCTGTGGTGTTGGGAGAGGTGTTAACATGAATCAATTTTGCTTAACATTTTTTATTATGTATATTTTTTTCAGTTTACAGAGTCATTGCAGTACCAAGTCTGACACTGTAATTGCTTGAAAAGTATTGCATTGGGAAGGATTCTTTTTTCTTTCTTTCTTTTTTTTTTTTTTTTTGAGGTGTGCAGGAATTTCAGTACGGGAAGTTTCTACTGATTTCAGATTCCAAGACAGCAAAGTTGTATTTTATTGTTTGTGCATTCTTTTATCAAGTTTTTACAGATGTTTTTGTGTTATGAAAGTGAAAATGAATGAGTTGCAAAGACATTTACATTTTTGCATTCTTTTTTTAATTCTTCACCTTGTGTGTTTTAATATCCCAAGAGTGAACCAAGACGGATGAGTCTTATTCAGCAGAGTGGAAAAAAAACAGGTTACCTTTGGTTGTCCTCAATGGATTTGTCCATAGTATAATGTGTCCAAGTTATTGCCCTAATAAAGTGAGAACCATACCCCAAAACTAATGCAGAACTCTACTTACGTATTGCACAGCTACAAGAGTTAACTTGTCTAGGATAAGTGCCATATAAGTTTGCACAAGTCACTATATAGCTCTATTTATTAACTCATATGAACTTAAATTGCTGAACATGTCTCAAAAATTTTCTACAGAGCTCTACTTAGAAATGAGCACTCTCAAAGACAATTTATCTAACATAATTTTGAAATATGTTTTATAAAGTTACCATAGAGCTCTCAAATATATTAGGCACTCAAATAAGAAACTTGTTTTAAATACTTGTCATATATATATATATATATATATATATATATGCGTATATATATATATATTAAACACTTACAGTATATCTATACTTACATATTGACATTTAGGTTTTCAAAACATACTGCAGAGCTCTTCATGTTTTCTGAATTTTATTCTTTCGTCTACTAATGTATTGAGCACTCTTAAGTATATTCGTGTAGCTGAATTGCCATACGTTTTTTGAAAGTCTATATTTAGCTCTACTAATGTATTGAACTCTGTCAAAATAAATTTATGCAGTTGAAATGCCATATCTGTTTCTCAAATGTTTTATTTAGCTCTACTAATATATTGAGCACTCTGGAAGTAGATTTGTCTAAAATAATTGCCAAAATGTTTCCAACTCTTACTCCAAAGCTCTATAAATGCATTGAGCACTCTTAAAGTAAAATCGTCTTGTATAATTAAACAAAGCAATTTTTAAATTTACTACACAGCTATATAAAACTATGGAGCACATGCAAGAATCATTGGTAAATATATAAATCACATAATTATTAGAAGTTATTTTTTTAATTGAAATACACATATATATATATATATATATATATATATATATATATATATAATCTATATATATATATATTCAAGGGAGACAATTTGTATATAGATCACATAATTATTAGAAGTTTTTTTTTATTGAAATAAATAAATATATATATATATATATATATACATACATACATACATATATATATATTCAAGGGAGACAATTTGATATAGATCATATAATAATTAGAAGTTATTTTTATTAATTGAAGTAAATATATATATATTTATTTCAATTCAATCAATGAGACATAGAGCAATAAAGTCATGTTATTTAGATTTTTACTTAATAATAACACTTTAAAATAGTGCTCAAAACTAGACAGAGCTGATATTATAAAACGTTTATTTTATTACAGGATAAGTAAACATTAAGATTTAACCAGAGTTATATAAGAGTGCTCAATAAGACATAGAGCAATAAAGACATTTTATTTAGATTTTTATTTAATAATTACACTTTAAATAGTGCTAAAAAAAGGGAGACAATTTGTATATAGATCATATAATTATCAGAAGTTATTTTTTTTATTGAAATAAGTAAATATATGTATATATATATATATATATATATATATATATATATATATATATATATATTACAGGGGGACAATTTGTAATTTTTATTAGACCTTATTTTTTTTATTGAAATAAATATATATATATATATATATATATATATTCAAGGGAGACAATTTTAATATAGATCACATAATTATTAGAAGTTATTTTTTTTTAATAAATATATATATATATATATAAATATATATATTTTATATATATATAATCTATATATGTTCAAGGGAGACAATTGTTATATAGATGACATAATTATTAGAAGTTATTCTTTTTATTGAAATATATATATATGTATATATATATATATATATATATATATATATATATATATATATATATATATATTGACATTTTAGATTTTTCATTGAGAATCATAACATTTAGACTAAAATTATTAAAATTTATATTACATTATGTCATATTCACACAAGAATACCAAAAAAATTGTGGTTATCTAAATTGACGTATACATTTTTTTTAACTTATTACCTTGCTCTACTGATGTATTGAGCACTCTACATATAAGTCCTGTCATTTGAATTTCTGTGTATATATTTTAAATATTTACAGTTAGCTCTAAGTCTTACCATCAAATTGCCATACATATTTCCAAAAATTTAACAACTATCTCTACTAATTCATTAATCATTGTATATATTTATCTTTCTGTCTCTCATTATTTATCTATCTATCTATCTATCTATAGAATTGAATATGTCTGTCTGTGTGTACATTTCTGTCAATTTTAGTCTACATATTCCAAATTTTGATAAAAAGGGTACTGAGATTTTGGAAAATCTATGTGATTGGTACTTGGACAGAAATTTGGCGATTGAGGGGTCAAACTTCAATGATTTGGCCTTTGAGAACCCTACAAATCTCCTCCGACAATTATGGGTCTAAACACTTGAAATTTTACATATAGTTTCCTTGGACATGGATCTAACTTAATATCTCATTTGGAGCCCAAAACAATAAATTTTAAGGGTTCATAATAGGGGTCAAGTTTTAAAAAATTAACCGTTTCTCTGCTTTCTTTTTTGTTGGGGAGGGGGGCAGCATACACCGCTAAACACTGGGGCTACGCCAGTAACCCATGCTAGTATAATATATATATATATATATATATATATATATATATATATATAAATGTATTTATTTCAATTTAAAAAAATAATTCTAATAATTATCTGATCTATATACAAATTGTCTCCCTTGAATATATATATATATATATTTATTTATTTCAATTAAAAAAAATAACTTCTAATAATTATGTGATCTTTATACAAATTGTCTCCCTTGAATATATATATATATATATATTCAAGGAAGACTATGTGAATATAGATAACAATTATTAGAAGTTATTTTTTTAATTGAAATAAATAAATATATATATATATATATATATATTTGAATTAAAAAATAACTTCAAATAATTATATGATATATATACAAATTGTCTCCCTTGAATATATATATATATTTCAATTAAAAAAATAACTTCTAATTATTATGTGATCTATATACCAATGGTCTCCCTTGAATATGTATATATATATATATATATATATTCAAGGGAGACAATTTGTATATAGATTACATAATTATTAGAATTTATTTTTTTTATGCTTAATTGAACTTTAATGCTTAGTTTTTCCATCAATTGTTTGACTTGGGTAATTTTTTTAATGTATATTTGAAAAAAATCTATGCGCTAGTTGAGATAAGAAATAAAGACAATTCTTACCTGTTACTTCCCAGGTGTTATCTCCACTTTTTCTCTTTTCTGCTTCTTGCTGAAACTCATGGCAATTTCATGTTTGTTTGTGTTCTTTGTTACATATATATAATTTTTACTGTGATGATTTTTTTCTTTTAATTATTAACAAATTTTTTTTGATTTATATAATAAAGAGAGACAACATAACTAATGGACTTTTTTTAAAATGATATATTTAACTTTCTGGCTATGATCAAACACCCATGTACTACTTGTTTATTTTTTGTAGTTGCATAAGTTAGCTGATGAGAAGAAATACAAGCAGAACTGCATTCATTTAAATGAAGCTAATAGTTTAGAATTTGATTGTACCCAGATGTGCATGTACACAAAGAAAGAAACACTTACTTGAGGACTTCTGTAACTACAGGAAACATGTGGCAGCTAGGATAGCTGATGCTGCTGGATTCAGTTGTTTTTTCCAATCCACATAATTCTCACAATATAGTAGAATTCCATCATGATCAAGAGGAGTACCTGAAATTACAAAGATATACACACAGAAGGAAAGAAAAAGAATACTTACTCTACTTCTATGACAATGATTGCTGCCAACACTTCGAGATGCTAATGTTGGAAGAAACAGATAGACATACATCATACACAGTTTGATTGTACCCAGATGTGCTTGAACGCAAAGAAAGAAATACTTGATTCAAACTGCACAAGACATGTGGCAGACAGGAACGGTGATGCTGCTAGGTTTCGTTGCTTGTTCCAATCTATAAAAAAGAGGTGATATTTATAGTGTTGATAATCTACTGCTGTGTGAAAGCTGGAACAATGGAAACAGTTAAATTAAATTTTCAAATCACAAAGACTGAAATCGAAATAGAAAGAAGAAAGGGTGATACTATACTCATCTTCCTGTCGGAGCAGACTACTTGCTAGTGACTGTTCGTTCGCCATTAAACTGGAAAGTAAAAGAAAAAAAAAACGAAAAAAAAAACAGGTTCCGCTGGGGAAAGCTCTTGTCTGGGCAGCGAGGTGATGAACTCCCGAAAGGAGGGGCACTATATAAAAACAAGCTTTGCTGCGAACATCTCCTAAAAAGCGGTTTCTACTCAGAATAACAGGCGGAGCAGAAAACAGAGGTGTTCTCTCTACCCAACAGGATTCGTAAAGATACCACTAGTTTGTGTTCATAAGACGGCGATGATCGCTCACAAAACTGGCATTCCTACTATCATATCGGAGGACCGTCATATATAATTGCACTACCATTTCGTATTGGAGGACGGTCATATATAATTGCACTACCATACCGTTTCGGAGTTCGTAGACAGTAGGAATAATAAAAGCGGCCTTAAAGCGGCTTGTGAGCACACAATCTAGTCGAACTCTAGTCGTCCTTAGTCGAGTCGAGGCAAGCCTGCATTACATAGTAACACGAGCACGTGTCGCCTGCTTAGAGGGTAGCCCCCTTCGGGAGATTCGAAAGCGCACCTCACAGCGGAAGAGCTTCGGAACCAATCGGACCGTACCCAGACTTGCAGCTATTTGTTAACTTGGAAGTGGAGTCAACACCCCGACACTGAGAAAAGAGCTTTCCAAAAGCTCAAAACCAGTTGCATGCAAAGTCGGGGAAACTGGGAGCAGGCTGGGGAGAACACGGGGCCTTGCAGGGAGGCCCATTTTTCTCTTTCGTTCGGTTTACATCTTTCGGGTATTGTTCTCCTTTCAGCCTGCTCCCTTCACGCCTTTTTGCTCGCCACATGCAAGCGTATAAAAAGACGACCAGATGACGGACGCAACAAACTAATGCCGACATTTTCTGGATTTTTTTTTTTTTTTTTTTTTGCCAGAGCCCATTTAGCCGTGTAGCTGTTAAACTACAACGTTACACCCCCCTACCACGGTGAGGATAGGGTTGGACTTTAGGGGGGAAAATACACATCCAGTATTTTATCCAATAAAAGAACGGTTTATAAACTGCACAATTGTCACGGTAATTCTACAGTTTATGGACCGCCCTTAAATAATATTATATGTATGCTTTCATCTAACAAATTTAAAAAAAAAGACGTTAATTTAGATTAAAATTTTAATATTTTTTCCCCAGAACAGCACGGTTTATAAACTGCACAATTGTCACGGTAATTCTATAGTTTATTGACCGCCCTTAAATAATATTATATGTATGCTTTCACCTAACACATTAAAAAAAAAGACGTTTATTTAGATTTAAATTTTAATATTTTTTTCCCCAGAACAGCACGGTTTATAAACTGCACAATTGTCACGGTAATTCTATAGTCTATCGACCACCCTTAAATAATATTATATGTATGCTTTCACCTAACAAATTAAAAAAAAAGACGTTAATTTAGATTTAAATTTAAAATATATTTTCCAGCAAAAGCACGGTTTATAAACTGCACAATTGTCACGGTAATTCTATAGTTTATCGACCGCCCTTAAATAATATTATATGTATGCTTTCACCTAACAAATTAAAAAAAACAGACGTTAATTTAGATTTAAATTTTAATATTTTTTTCCCAGAACAGCACGGTTTATAAACTGCACAATTGTCACGGTAATTCTATAGTTTATCGACCACCCTTAAATAATATTATATATATACTTTCACCTAACAAATTAAAAAAAAAAGACGTTAATTTAGATTTAAATTTAAAATATATTTTCCAGCAAAAGCACGGTTTATAAACTGCACAATTGTCACGGTAATTCTATAGTTTATCGACCACCCTTAAATAATATTATATGTATGCTTTCACCTAACAAATTAAAAAAAAAGACGTTAATTTAGATTTAAATTTTAATATTTTTTCCCCAGAACAGCACGGTTTATAAACTGCACAATTGTCACGGTAATTCTATAGTTTATTGACCGCCCTTAAATAATATTATACGTATGCTTTCACCTAACAAATTTAAAAAAAAGACGTTAATTTAGATTTAAATTTTAATATTTTTTCCCCAGAACAGCACGGTTTATAAACTGCACAATTGTCACGGTAATTCTATAGTTTATTGACCGCCCTTAAATAATATTATATATATACTTTCACCTAACAAATTTAAAAAAAAAGACGGTAATTTAGATTTAAATTTAAAATATATTTTCCAGCAAAAGCACGGTTTATAAACTGCACAATTGTCACGGTAATTCTATAGTTTATCGACCACCCTTAAATAATATTATATGTATGCTTTCACCTAACAAATTAAAAAAAAAGACGTTAATTTAGATTTAAATTTTAATATTTTTTCCCAGAACAGCACGGTTTATAAACTGCACAATTGTCACGGTAATTCTATAGTTTATTGACCGCCCTTAAATAATATTATATGTATACTTTCACCTAACAAATTTTAAAAAAAGACGTTAATTTAGATTTAAATTTTAATATTTTTTTCCAAGAACAGCACGGTTTATAAACTGCACAATTGTCACGGTAATTCTATAGTTTATTGACCGCCCTTAAATAATATTATATGTATACTTTCACCTAACAAATTAAAAAAACGGTAATATTTGTTGACTGGCTTTCTAACAGTATAATAAAATATAAAAAGACGTTCAACGTTAAAATCGTGTAAACTACACAAGTGTCGAAATTTGAAAAGAAATTCGACGTGTTTATGAACTGTGCTCATACTAACAACGTTCATTTGAACACTTGTGCAGTTTACACAACTGAAATAAATGCGTCATCTACTTTGAAACGAAAGGACATACCTTTTTTTTTTGACATCAGAGAAGTAGACAGAGGAGCGGCAGGGCGGCGGCTTAGCTGGGTCGACTGGCTGGTCATCTATTCTTCCGGAACTCATCTCGCTGCCAGGGTCCAAACTGAATTTACAGCCCGTTTTAGGCCTCTTTTTATATTTCACCATCGCCGTGAAAACCGTTAACTTTTTCCGGGAAAAATCGAACAGTTCGAGTCGATGATGCAACCTTTTTACCTTTTATGGAGTTTGTGTTACCTAGCTGCCTTTTCATTGGTTGATTTAAACTTGTTTAGTTGAAGAGTGAAGGTGGCGTGATATGCGCGCACGCACGCACGCACACACAGAGTAATACTTTGTGTTTGTATGTGTTGGTGCCTTTATGCGAGTGTGTGTGTGTGTGTATGTGTTTATGTGTTTATGTGAGTGTGTGTGCTGAGTTAAATTTGTATGTTTGTGTTAATGCAAGTGTGTGTGTATGTGGGTGTGTGCGTCGTTGGCGTTGAAGCATGTTGGAGGGGAGCGTAGACACATTCTCTGTCTCTTTCGGTCTCTCCCCCCTTTTCCCTCTCTCTCTGTCTATATATAAGGACACGGAGAAGCGCGCGTGCGCGAGAGCGAGCGAGCGAGAGAGAGAGAGATAGAGAGAGAGAGAGAGAGAGAAAGAGAGAGAGAGAGAAACCGAAACTTTGAAAAGTTATAAAAAAATTAAAAAATAATTATATATATATATATATATATATATATATATATATATATATATATATATACATATATATATATAATTATTTTTTAATTCAATAAAATAAAAAACTTTTAAATTATAAATCACATTACTTAATATATATATATATATATATATATATATATATATATATATATATATATATATATAGATATAGATATAGATATAGATATAGATATAAATATATATATATCATTAGCAGAAATTTATTTTTTATTTTACAAGCTGTCCCAGCGTAGTATTATCTCCAATCTCTCCATGTTAAGAACGGCTTTCTTGGAAGTGTTTTTTTTTTCAGAAAGCCGTTTTTATCATGGAGAGATTGGAGATAATACTACGCTGGGGCAGCTTGTAAAATAAAAAATATCAAAGAAAACTTCTTCGATATTTTTGGGTAAAATTTTCAAGTTAAATTCAATTTTATCCTATCTTATTAAATTATTGGCTGAAAGTACAGAATAGTTAACATGCTGAAAGTACAGAATAGTTAACATGCCCCTCTCTACATTAAGAATGGCTTTCTTAACTTTTAAGGTAATGATTTCTTAAAAAATTACAATTTAATAACGAAAAAAAAAAAATTTGTTTTTACGACCTACCCCAGCGTAGCATAAACACCCCAACCGAAAAGTCTTAGTAAAGAGAGAGGCAGGTAGGTATTTATTTTTTATTTATCTTATTTTTATTTATTTTTATTTAACATTTGATGTTTTTTTTTATTAAATTGTTAGGTTAAAGTACGGAATAGTTACAAAACGCCCTCCTCTCCCCATTTTAAGAACGACTTCCGGAATACCCCCTCCAATCTCTCCATGTTAAGAACGGCTTTCTTGGGAGTGTTTTTTTTTTTTTTTTTCAGAAAGCCGTTTTTATCATGGAGAGATTGGAGAAAATACTACGCTGGGGCAGCTTGTAAAATAAAATATATCAAAGAAAACTTCTTCGATATTTGTTACCATGTTAAGAACGGCTTTCTTGGGAGTGTTTTTTTTTTTTTTTTTTCAGAAAGCCGTTTTTATCATGGAGAGATTGGAGATAATACTACGCTGGGGCAGCTTGTAAAATAAAAAATATCAAAGAAAACTTCTTCGATATTTGTTAAATTCAATTTTATCCTATCTTTTGCTTATTAAATTATTGGCTGGAAGTACAGAATAGTTAACATGCCCCTCTCTACATTAAGAATGGCTTTCTTAACTTTTAAGGTAATGATTTCTTAAAAAATTACAATTTAATAACGAAAAAAAACGGTTATTTTTACGCCCTACCCCAGACCCCAACCCGAAAAGTCTTAGTAAAGAGAGAGGCAGGTAGAGGGGTGGGTGAAGGGCAGGAGAATTGGCACGTGTCAAACGAAGTTGAAATAAATCCATTTCGTTAACAAACTTTCAAATTCGATTGACACTTATGACACCCACCCCTGCCACCTCATGCCAGCTTTTAACGGAAAGTTGATTTGTGTTGGTGTTGGTGTGTTTGAGTATTTGTGTGTACGTGTGTGTTCGTGTATGTGTGTGTTTATGCGAGTGTGTGTGTGTGTTTATCCAAGTGCGTATGTATGTGTGTGTTTTCTGTATGTGTGTTTTTATGCGAGTGTGTTAGAGTGTGTGCTTCTGTCTCTGTTTATGCTCCTGCCCCTCTTTGATATGGAAGCACATATTCTCTCTCTCTCTCTCTCTCTCTCTCTCTCTCTCTCTCTCTCTCTCTCTCTCTCTCTCCATATATATATATATATATATATAAGTATATATATATACACATACTTAGTGACAGGGGCACGGAGAAGCTAAAGAGAGAGAGAGAGAGAGAGAGAGAGAGAGAGAGAGAGGGGGAGGTTTAGTCATCTTACATAAACCATTCTCGGCTGGATTTAAATTTACAAAATATACGCTGAAACGGAAAATTAAGTTCGTGTTTTTATATAGATTTGAAATTAAGTTCGTGTTTTTATATAGATTTGAAATTTAAGAAACAGTAATTTACTATTAATAAAAAATAATCCTAATAATTTTTTTTTCTATATTTATATTTCGATTGATTTATGAGTCGACACTCACGGGTTAAATCAAGTCTAGGATGCGAGTTAATGCGACGAATAAATCGACAGTTGATGTTGAATTTTATGAGAAAATCACGATCATGTCATAGTCAATTCGAAAGCGATTTTGAAGTCTTTAAACTGTCATTAATTTATTTCTGGCTTGATGGGCCATCTATTTTACTTTACATTTCAAAATACACGCATTAATATCTCGAAAACGATTTGTCTGTCTGTCTGTGCTAATTTTCCTTGCGATATTCGTTTTCAGCATACCTAAACAAACTGATGGTTGCCCCCTTTCATATGCCGCCTGTTCAAACATGGTCATCAGTGATTTACATTTCAAAATACACGCATTAATAAAACTAGCTCCAAAACTATTTATCTCTGCTAATTTTCCTTGCGATATTCGTTTTCAGCATACCTGAACAAACTGAGGGTTGGCTCCTTTCATACGCCGCCTGGTTAAACTGTTCAAACATGGTCGCCAGTGATTTACATTTCCAAATACACGCATTAATAAAACTAGCTCCAAAACTATTTGTCTGTGCTAATTTTCCTTGCGATATTCGTTTTCAGCATACATGAACAAACTGAGGGTTGGAACCTTTCATATGCCGCCTCTTCAAACATGGTCGCCAGTGATTTACATTTCGCAATACATGCATTAATAAAACTAGCTCCAAGACTATTTTTCTCTGCTAATTTTCCTTGCGATATTCGTTTTCAGCATACCTGAACAAACTGAACGGTTCGAGTTTTCCGGGTACGATTTTTCCAGAGACGAGTTTTCCCGGGACAAGTTTTCCGGGCACTGGTATAAGTGCTATGGGTTCATGAGAGCACATCCCATAAAAGTACTTGTAAACAGGGATGCAACACTGAGGCGATGGGACAGACGTTGGAGATTGACCTATAGCACGCACGGGGCCTATTAGATTAGATACTCTTTTTTTTGTTGTTTTTGTGCTCAACGATAAAAACCGACTTCTTCATTTGTGTTTGCTTCTCATTTTCGCTTTTTCTCTGATAAGTGTTTCGCTAATGTGAAAAAGAAAACATGTTCGAACGTTTGCTGACATTTATTGGATGTGTTGCTACCAGTATTTTGCTTAATTTTCGAGTTTGGAGCGATTATCGAGTCTCACAAGATGTCTGTAAAATGTCAGACACTTCTTTATTGTTCTAACTTAAAACCGTGCGCTACTTTTGTGTGTGTTAAATAAACGTTTTAAAATAAGTTAAAACAACAAAAATGTGATCTAGGTAGGTAGAAGAGTAACTTATCTTGCCTTTGGTAACATTCATTTTCTTATATATTTATTTGTTCACTACTTTTTCGTTTTGTTCTCTTGAATGCGAAATATTCGCCGTGGAATTTCCACGGGTCACGATTATTTCGTTTTATTAATCTTAAGTTTCATAGAATAAAAAGTTCAGACACAACTTTGTCGAGCGATTTATAATCGATTTCATTTAACTTCTGTTTGACCCCGGCACGTACGATCCTTTCTCTCCTTCCCCCACTCTCTCTCTCTTCTTTAGCTTGGTGACAAGCGATATGCTTATGTGTGCGTGCGTGTGTGTGTGTGTG
Source organism: Euprymna scolopes (assembly GCF_053919585.1). NCBI lineage: Eukaryota > Metazoa > Mollusca > Cephalopoda > Sepiida > Sepiolidae > Euprymna > Euprymna scolopes. The sequence goes on along the minus strand of NC_136527.1, from coordinate 112,023,991 downwards.
TGTATGTGTGTACATGCGTGCGTATGTGTGTTGTCGTATTCACCAAAATTTAAAAAAATAAAAACTTTTTTCCCCGACCGACCGGATTAGGGTTGTGAGGTGTGGTTAGAGTTCATGAAAATAAATGTTAGCAATAAAAACTTTTTAAAACCAAGTTAGAAAAAAGAAAACAATTTGCTTCCCCCGACCAAATTGTCATATTATTGGAGCGTCTAAATTAAGATTCTTCTTTTTTTTTTAGGCGATGTAATAAACCATATTTTAGAGTAGGGTGCCTCCTGTCTTTACTTTGGTTTGTATATTTTTCATGTAGCAAAAATGCTTCCGGGAGATCTTTTTAGGATTCTAAAGGTTTGCCTTTTTTTACACTTTTTATTATCTTCGAAAAATTTACACAAATGTAAACAAGCAGTTTACGATTTGAAAGGCATCGTTAAAATGATATTTTTCGCGAGTTCTTTCAACTGTATAGTTTTTATTTCGTCGTCTTCAAGTCCAATGTAAACAAGTTCTTGATGAGCCGTTCATCTTAAGTAATCCAATTTACCAAATTTACACTTCTAACGATTACTATGATATTGTCCATTGACCACTGTACACTCTTTAACCCCTCGAGTGGTCTCTGGGCCTTGATAGTCAGTGATTCCTTTGTAAAATAAAATAAAAACATTTCAATACTTTGATGGTGAATCTATAGTCAGACTATGCTAATTTTCCTTGCGATATTCGTTTTCAACATACCTGAACAAACTGAGGGTTTGCCCCTTTCATATGCCGCCTGTTCAAACATGGTCGCCAGTGATTTACATTTCAAAATATACGCATTAGTATCTCGAAATATACGCATTAGTATCTCGAAAACTATTTGTCTGTGCCTTGCGATATTCGTTTTCAGCATACCCGAACGATTTTAAAATGGACAGGCCGAATGTTAACGAACCACACACACACACAAAAAGACACACACACACACGTAAACTCAGTGAAAGTGTCTACTGTCGATAAGGTAGTTGTAAATTAGATTACTGGCTCTTATGAGTTTTAGTCTAACCATCCTTTACAACTGTGATACAGTAGAACAGTCCGTCTCTGGACAATTAGCAGTGTATCGCATAACTCAATGACAGTGTCGAATGTTGACTAGCTAGTTGTAAGTTAGGTTACTGGCTCTGATGAGTTACACTCTAACAACCCTTAATAACTGTGATACAGCGGAACAGTCCGTTTTTGGACAAGTGGCGGTGATCGCATAACTCATTGAAAGTGCCGAATGTCTATTAGCTAGTTGAAACTTAGATTACTGGCTTTAATGAGTTTCAGTCTAACCACACTTAATAACTTTGATACAGCGGAAGAGTCCGTCTGTTTCGCATAACTCATTGACAGTGTCGCGTGTCGATTAGCTAGTTGTAACTTCGTAGCCGAATGCCCCTTTAAGAAGAGACTTGAAGATAATAATTATTGTTATTTGTATTGTTATTCTTATCGTCCAGCCATGATGCACGTGCAGAAATCCATTTCCAACTCAACTGTGTTAAAAAAAACTTACTTCGAGACAAGAACGCCGACACTCGACTTCGAGACGAGTTTTCCCGGGACAAGTTTTCCGGGCACTGGTATAAGTGCTATGGATTCATCAGAGCACATCTCATTAAAGTACTTGTAAACAGGGATGCAACACTGAGGCGATGGGACAGACTTTGGAGATTGGCCTATAGCACGGGGCCTATTAGATTAGATACTCTTTTTGTTTTTGTTTTTGTGCTCAACGATAAAAACCGACTTCTTCATTTGTGTTTGCTTCTCATTTTAACTTTTGCTCTAATAAGAGTTTCGCTAATGTGAAAAAGAAAACATGTTCGAACGTTTGCTGACATTTATTGGATGTGTTGCTACCAGTATTTTGCTTAATTTTCGAGTTTGGAGCGATTGTCGAGTCTCACAAGATGACTGTAAAATATCAGACACTTCTTTATTGTTCTAACTTAAAACTGTGCGCTACTTTTGTTTGTGTTAAATAAACGTTTTAAAATAAGTTAAAACAACATTTTCTCATATATTTATTTGTTCACTACTTTTTCGTTTTGTTCTTATTGAATGCGAAATATTCGCCGTGGAATTTCCACGGGTCACGATTATTTCGTTTTATTAATCTTAAGTTTCATAGAATAAAAAGTTCAGACACAACTTTGTCGAGCCATTTTTTAAAACTTACGTTTGACCCCGGCACGTGCAGTGCAGAGAACACGACCCTTTCTCTCCTTCCCCCACTTTCTCTCTTCTTTAGCTTGGTGACAAGCGAATGCTTATGTGTGCGTGCGTGCGTGCGTGCGTGTGTGTGTGTGTGTGTGTGTGTGCGTGCATGCGACGTGCCAACGTCAAACGAAATTTAAATTGAAATTCATTTCGTCGGTTTCAACAAAATTTTAAAAAAATAAAAACTTTTTTCCCGACCGGCCGGATTAGGGTTGTGAGGTGTGGTTAGAGTTTATGAAAATAAATGTTAGCAATAAAAACTTTTTAAAACCAAGTTAGAAAAAAGAACACAATTTGCTTCCCCACCAAATTATCGTATTATTGGAGGCCCCGATTCTTCTTTTTTTTAAGCGATGTAATAAAGCATATTTTTGAGTAGGTTTCCTCCTCTCTTTATTTTGGTTTGTATATTTTTTATGTTGCAAAAATGCTTCCGGGAGATCTTTTTAGGATTCTAAAGGTTTACTTTTTTTTACACTTTTTATTATCTTCGAAAAATGTACACAAATGTAAACAAGCAGTTTACGAGTTGAAAGGCATCGTTAAAATATTTTTAGCGAGTTCTTTAAATTTTATATTTTTATTTCGTCCTCTTCAAGTCCAATGTAAACAAGTTCTTGATAAGCCGTTCCTCTTAAGTAATCCAATTTACAAAATTTATACTTCTAACGATTACTATGATATTGTCCCATTGACTACTGCACACTCTTTAAACCCTCGAGTGGTCTCTGGGCCTTGATAAGTAGTGATTCCTTTGTAAAACAAAAAATATTTCAATACTTTGATGTGCTAGTTTTCCTTTTCATTTCAAAATGCACGCATTCATAAAACTGTCTTGAAAACTATTTGTCTGTGCTAACTTTCCTTGCGATATTCGTTTTCAGCATACCTGAACAAACTGAGGGTTGGCCCCTTTAATATGCCGCCTGTTTAAACATGTTCGCCAGTGATTTACATTTAAAAATACACGCATTAATAAAACTAGTAAAAAAATTATTTCTCTCTGCTAATTTTCCTTGCGATATTCGTTTTCAGCATACCTGAACAAACTGAGGGTTGGCCCCTTTCATATGCCGCCTGTTCAAACATGGTCGCCAGTGATTTACATTAAAAAATACACGTATTAATAAAAACTAGCTCAAAAACTAGTAGTCTGTCTTTCTCTGTTAATTTTCCTTGCGATATTCGTTTTCAGCATACCTGAACAAACTGAGAGTTGGCCCCTTTCATATGCCGCCTGTTCAACATGGTCGCCAGTGATTTACATTTCAAAATACACGCATTGATAAAACTAGCTCCAAAACTATTTGTCTCTGCTAATTTTCCTTGCGATATTCGTTTTCAGCATACCTTAATAAACTGAGGGTTGGTCCCTTTCATATGCCGCCTGTTCAAACATGGTCGCCAGTGATTTACATTTCAAAATACACGCATTAATATCTCGAAAACTATTTGTCTGTCTGTGCTAATTTTCCTTGTGATATTCGTTTTCAGCATACCTGAACAAACTGAGGTTTTGCCCCTTTCATATGACGCCTGTTCAAACATGGTCGCCAGTGATTTACATTTCAAAATACACGCATTAATAAAACTAGCTCCAAAACTATTTTTCTCTGCTAATTTTCCTTGCGATATTCGTTTTCAGCATACCTGAACAAACTGAACAGTACGAGTTTTCCGGGTACGGTTTTTCCGGAGACGAGTTTTCCCGGGACAAGTTTTCCGGGCACTGGTATAAGTGCTATGGATTCATCAGAGCACATCTCATTAAAGTACTTGTAAACAGGGATGCAACAGTTGCAACACTGAGGCGATGGGACAGACTTTGGAGATTGGCCTATAGCACGGGGCCTATTAGATTAGATACTCTTTTTGTTTTTGTTTTTGTGCTCAACGATAAAAACCGACTTCTTCATTTGTGTTTGCTTCTCATTTTCGCTTTTGCTTTAATAAGAGTTTCGCTAATGTTAAAAAGAAAACATGTTCGAACGTTTGCTGACATTTATTGGATGTGTTGCTACCAGTATTTTGCTTAATTTTCGAGTTTGGAGCGATTATCGAGTCTCACAAGATGACTGTAAAATGTCAGACACTTTCTGTATTGTTCTAACTTAAAACTGTGCGCTACTTTTGTTTGTGTTAAATAAACGTTTTAAAATAAGTTAAAACAACAAAAATGTGATCTAGGAACGTAGAAGAGTAACTTATCTTGCCTTTGGTAACATTAATTTTCTTATATATTTATTTTTTAACTACTTTTTCGTTTTGTTCTCTTGAATGCGAAATATTCGCCGTGTAATTTCCACGGGTCACGATTATTTCGTTTTATTAATCTTAAGTTTCATAGAATAAAAAGTTCAAACACAATTTGTAATCGATTTCATTTAACTTCCGTTTGACCCCAGCACGTGCAGTGCAGAGAACACGACCCTTCCTCTCCTTCCCCCACCTTCACTCTTCTTTAGCTTGGTGACAAGCGATATGCTTATGTGTGCGTACGTGCGTGCGTGCGTGTGTGTATGTGTGTACGTGCGTGCGTATGTATGTTGTCGGTTTCAACAAAATTTAAAAAAATAAAAACTTTCTTCCCGACCGGCCGGATTAGGGTTGTGAGGTGTGGTTAGAGTTCATGAAAAGAAATGTTAGCAATAAAGACTTTTTAAAACCAAGTTAGAAAAAAGAAAACAATTTACTTCCCCACCAAATTATCGTATTATTGGAGCCCCCGATTCTTCTTTTTTTTTTTTTTTAGGCTATGTAATAAACCATATTTTGGAGTAGGGTGACCTCCTCTCTTTATTTTGGTTTGTATATTTTTCATGTTGCAAAAATGCTCCCGGGAGATCTTTTTAGGATTCTAAAGGTTTGCTTTTTTTTTTACACTTTTTATTGTCTTCGAAAAATGTAAAAAAATGTAAACAATCAGTTTACGATTTGAAAGGCATCGTTAAAATCGTATTTTTCGCTAGTTCTTTCAACTTTATATTTTTATTTTGTCGTCTTCAAGTCCAATGTAAATAAGTTCTTGATGAGCCGTTCCTCTTAAGTAATCCAATTTACCAAATTGACACTTCTAACGATTACTATGATATTGTCCAATTGACTACTGTACACACTTTAACTCTTTTCCTCGAGTTGCCTCTGGGGCTTGATAAGTAGTGATTCCTTTATAAAATAAAAAAATATTTCAATACTATGATGGTGAATCTGTAGTCAGTCTGTGCTAATTTTCTTTGCGATATTCGTTTTCAGCATACCTGAACAAACTGAGGGTTGGCCCCTTTCATATGCCGCCTGTTCAAACATGGTCGCCAGTGATTTACATTTCAAAATACACGCATTAATAAAACTAGCTTCAAAACTATTTTTCTCTGCTAATTTTCCTTGCGATATTCGTTTTCAGCATACCTGAACAAACTGAGCAGTGCGAGTTTTCCGGGTACAGTTTTTCCGGAGACGAGTTTTCCCGGGACAAGTTTTCCGGGCACTGGTATAAGTGCTATGGGTTCATCAGAGCACATCTCATTAAACTACTTGTAAGCAGGGATGCAACACTGAGGCGATGGGACAGACTTTGGAGATTGACCTATAGCACGGGGCCTATTAGATTAGATACTCTTTTTGTTTTTGTTTTTGTGCTCAACGATAAAAACCGACTTCTTCATTTGTGTTTGCTTCTCATTTTAACTTTTGCTCTAATAAGAGTTTCGCTAATGTGAAAAAGAAAACATGTTCGAACGTTTGCTGACATTTATTGGATGTGTTGCTACCAGTATTTTGCTTAATTTTCGAGTTTGGAACGATTGTCGAGTCTCACAAGATGACTGTAAAATATCAGACACTTCTTTATTGTTCTAACTTAAAACTGTGCGCTACTTTTGTTTGTGTTAAATAAACGTTTTAAAATAAGTTAAAACAACATTTTCTTATATATTTATTTGTTTACTACTTTTTCGTTTTGTTCTTATTGAATGCGAAATATTCGCCGTGGAATTTCCACGGGTCACGATTATTTCGTTTTATTAATCTTAAGTTTCATAGAATAAAAAGTTCAGACACAACTTTGTCGAGCCATTTTTAATCGATTTCATTTAACTTACGTTTGACCCCGGCACGTGCAGTGCAGAGAACACGATCCTTTCTCTCCTTCCCCCACTTTCTCTCTTCTTTAGCTTGGTGACAAGCGAATGCTTATGTGTGCGTGTGTGTGTGTGTGTGTGTGTGTGTGCGTGCGTGCGTGCGTATGTGTGTTATCTGCACGTGCCAACGTCAAACGAAGTTTAAATTAAAATTCATTTCGTCGGTTTCAACAAAATTTAAAAAAATAAAAACTTTTTTCCCGACCGGCCGGATTAGGGTTGTGAGGTGTGGTTAGAGTTCATGAAAATAAATGTTAGCAATAAAAACTTTTTAAAACCAAGTTAGAAAAAAGAACACAATTTGCTTCCCCCACCAAATTATGGTATTATTGGAGCCCCCGCGTCTAAATTAAGATTCTTTTTTTTTTAAGCGATGTAATAAACCATATTTTGGAGTAGGGTGACTCCTCTCTTTATTTTGGTTTGTATATTTTTTATGTTGCAAAAATGCTTCCGGGAGATCTTTTTAGGATTCTAAACGTTTACTATTTTTACACTTTTTAATTATCTTCGAAAAATGTACACAAATGTAAACAAGCAGTTTACGAGTTGAAAGGCATCGTTAAAATATTTTTAGCGAGTTCTTTCAACTTTATATTTTTATTTCGTCCTATTCAAGTCCAATGTAAACAAGTTCTTGATAAGCCGTTCCTCTTAAGTAATCCAATTTACAAAATTTATACTTCTAACGATTACTATGATATTGTAACATTGACTACTGTACACTCTTTAAACCCTCGAGTGGGCTCTGGGCCTTGATAAGTAGTGATTCTTTGTAAAACAAAAAATATTTCAATACTTTGATGTGCTAGTTTTCCTTTTCATTTCAAAATACACGCATTAATAAAACTCCCTTGAAAACTATTTGTCTCTGCTAATTTTCCTTGCGATATTCGTTTTCAGCATACCTGAAAAACCTGAGGGTTGGCCCCTTTAATATGCCGCCTGTTCAAACATGGTCGCCAGTGATTTACATTTCAAAATGCACGCATTAATAAAACTAGCTCCAAGACTATTTGTCTCTGCTAATTTTGCTTGCGATATTCGTTTTCAGCATACCTGAACAAACTGAGGGTTGGCACCATTCATATGCCGCCTGTTCAAACATGGTCGCCAGTGATTTACATTTCAAAATACACGCATTAATAAAACTAGCTCGGAAACTATTTGTCTCTGTTAATTTTCCTTGCGATATTCGTTTTCAGCATACCTGAACAAACTGAGGTTTTGCCCCTTTCATATGCCGCCTGTTCAAACATGGTCGCCAGTGATTTACATTTTAAAAAAACGCATTAATAAAACTAGCTCCAAAACTATTTGTCTCTGCTAGTTTTCCTTGCGATATTCATTTTCAGCATACCTGAAAAAAACTGAGGATTGGCCCCTTTCATATGCCGCCTGTTCAAACATGGTCGCCAGGGATTTACATTTCAAAATACACGCATTAATAAAACTATCTTTAAAACTATTTGTCTCTGCTAATTTTCCTTGCGATATTCGTGTTCAGCATACCTTAACGGTTTTAAAATCAACATTTCGAATGTTAACGAAACACACACACACACACACACACACACACACACACACAAACACACACACGTAAACTCAGTGAAAGTGTCTACTGTCGATAAGCTAGTTGTAAATTAGATTACTGGCTCTGATAAGTTTTAGTCTAGCCACATTGTAATACAGCGGAACAGTCCCTCTGTTTGGCATAACTCAGTTAAAGTGTCGACTGTCGATTAACTAGTTGTAAATTCTTAAGCGAAAAGCCCCTTTAAGAAGCGACTTGAAGATAATAATAATTATTATTTGTATTGTTATTCTTATCGGCCAACCTTGCTCGTGCGTTGAAAACAGAAATCCATTTCAAACGGAACTTTTTCAAAACTTAGTTCTTCTTCAAAGAGACAAGAATGCCGACACTCGACTTTTTGTCGCCACCCCGATCGTCGCTCATAAAATGATTCTTTGCCTGGGATCAAAATGGCGAATCTCAATTGTAAATTGAGAAAGTCAAGCTAAATACAAGGACGATTCATATAAATTATAGCTGATTAAAACTTTGTCAAACGAGGAGCGAAACACACACACACACACACACACACACACACACACACACACACACAAAGTAATGATTTGTGTTTTTGTGTGTTCGTGTATTTATGTATTTGTGTGTGTGTTTATGCGAGTGCGTGTATGTGTGTTTATGCAAGTATGTGTTTATGTGTGCGTTTATTAGAGTGTGTGACTCCTCTCAGCTGTCTCCGTTTCTTCTCCCTTCCTCGTTGACGTGATGGGGGAGAGCGTAGACACACATATTTTCTCTCTCTCTCTCTCTCCTCACCCCTTGCCCCTCTTTCTCTCTCTGTCTGTCTGTCTCTCTCTCTCTATATATATATATATATAGAGAGAGATATATTTATATATATATATTTATATAAACTTAATAGCAGGGGCAGAGAGAGAGAGAGAGAGAGAGAGAAGAGGGGAGGAGGTTAGCAGCAAATGGTCTTTGCTAACATTTATTTTCATAAAATTTATGAAAATAAATGTTAGCAATAAAAACTTTTTAAAACCAAGTTAGAAAAAAGAAAACAATTTACTTCCCCACGAAATTATCGTATTATTGGAGCTCCCGATTCTTCTTTTTTTTTGGCGATGTAATAAACCATATTTTTGATTAGGGTTGCCTTTATTTTGTCCTCTTTATTTTGGTTTGGTGATTTACATTTCAAAATATACGCATTAATAAAACTAGCTACAAAACTAGTAGTCTGTCTGTCTCTTCTAATTTTCCTTGCGGTATTCGTTTTCACCATACCTGAACAAATTGAGGGTAGGCCCCTTTCATATGACACCTGTTCAAACATGGTCTCCAGTTATTTACATTTCAAAATACATTTTTGGATATATTACTATTTTTGACATGACAATTAAGTACGTGATATTGTTTTTGTTTAAAACAAAATTTAAAAAAAATAATATAAAAAAACAGGGTCAATTTTTACGATGTGCCCGAGCATATTATAAACACCCCAACCGCCCCATGTTAAGAACGGTTTTCTATGTTGGGGAGGGGGTGTTTATTCCGAAAGCCGTTCTTAACATGGGGTGATTGGGGTGCTTATAATACGCTGGGGCACGTCGTAAAAATTTAATAAAAAATGTTGGCAAACTCAAAAGCAAGTTCGACAACTCTAGAAAGGGTCGCATCAGTATGTTACACCGTCAAATCACGATATAGTTTTAGAACATATAATGAAAAGTATTTGATTAATATTTAATAAAAAATATTTTGAAAATGTTAAATATTTTTTATCTTCTTTTATTACGCACAGCAAAGTTTCACGGTTTTTAAAAAAAATATTTTAATATTTTTTTTAAAATGTAATTTGAGGGTAAAAACGTCAAATCACGATATTACGAATTATTAAAGTTTTATCACGATATTATGAATTATTAATGTTTTCAAAGATTTTTTTAAATATTTTTTTTAAATACTTTTTTTCAAGTTTTACACTTTACACACAACAAAGTTTCACAGTTTTTTTTTTTATTTTGCTTTGTTAAGACCGTAATACACTTTCTGAAAATTGTTTCTTTTTTTCTGTTAAATAAACAGTTATCTATATAATTATAAAACTCAAATGACCTTGTAACGATACAATGTTCCGGTTTATATATGTATATTTTGTTCGTTTACTTTATTTAATCAAATTCGTTCAATATAATTTTCTTTACAAAATAACACATGACTTGACGGTGTAAAATACTGATGTGGTGACCCTTATAGAGTTGTCGAACTTACTTTCGAGTCTGCCGGAAGTGCAGGACTGCCAAAAAGTTTTACCTAAATTAATTTTGATAAAGCATAGAAATAAAAAATACACAATTTTCATAAAATTTTTATTCATGTAAAAATAAAATAAAAACAATGGACATTTATTGGAATGATTTTTTTTTCTGTAAAAACAAAAACAACAAAAATAAATAATAAACATTTTTTTAAAAGAAAGTAAACGTAATTATTGTTCGGAATTTTATTACGTCCACAAAAAAAAGGAGGAATAATGCCTGGAAGGATGGTCTTGAGACAACAAAAGAAACACGACCTCCCTCTCCCACTACAAAAAAAAAATTGGTAATCCCTGGGAGTAACATGGCATGACAATAATATTGATACTACATTATCACTATTGCCGGCTTTTGTTAAAATTGGCACTTATTTGTTTACAAAGCCATTTGACGGAAGTGACGTCAGACAAATTTAAAGGTACGGATGGCCAACAGGTACTTGTACAGTTTAATCAAGATATTAAAAAAATGAAAATATCGATAAAAAGTCATAGTTTACGTATCCGTTATGGAATAAAGATCTCCCCGCAAAAATTTCACCAAGTAGTTTTTTTTTTTAATTTTTTTACGGCTAAAAACAATTTGTTATGATACCGAGCAAAAGGTTCGATTTTTAGGAAGAAAAGCTAGTATTAAAGATGCGGAGGGAGTGTCACTGTTGTGCAGAAGTGCCAAATAATCTTTTATTTATACTTCTATAACAAAATTATAATCTTTATAATAAAAATATGGACAATTCTACACTATTGGGACGAAATTTCGGAAATGGTAATATTGAATTTCACATGAAAACAATGGTATCTATGTATTCCTTGTATTTTTAAAATGATTATATCCAAAAATTACGAAAATCGATACGGTAGAAAATTATTTATTAAAGAAAATAAAATAGAATTTGATGAAAATGATCGTAAGACATAGGAGAGTTCAAATAGGAGGTAATTTTCCATTTCTATTTAAACAAGATGGCGGCAATTTTTCACATGCTAAAACGATTAAAGTTGTTTTTTTAATAATTCAGTAATATTCAGGAACTTAACATTCTAATTAATTAAAATTGACAAAAAAAAATCAATAGAAACCATTGTTTTTATCTGAAAACTATTTATCGACTAAAAAATTTTGTTCTGATAGTGTAGAAGTGCCAAAATATGCTTATGCAGTTATTTTTTTTTTAATCTTTAAATTTGTCTGACTTCATTTTCGCCGAATGGCTTTGTAAACAAGGGACTGCCAATCTTAACAAAAGCCCTATTGCCAAACCAAAAAGGAGGAGATAATATCTAGGAGGATGGTCTCGTGACAAGAAAACGGACGCTACTCTATCAACCCCTCATCCGGAACAATACAACCTGATAGTTTTTATCCTACAAGTGTTATTTTAGTATTCGCTGTAGCCATGGTAGTGATACACGGGCAATTACTGATGGTCATTTTAAAAATGGAGAAGTATAATAAACGTGATGGTGAAAAGAAAATAAATGTTGTTGTTTTTTTGCCATTCATCAGGGGAAAACAGAAGATTTTTATTTCTATGGGGTGCGGGTCAACTTGCTTTTAGTGCCTATTTTCCAAAAAAATGTACAGACATCTTTAATTAGTAAAATTAACACAAACAATTGTAAAAAAAAAAAATGTAGTCAAGTGTGTGTCTGTGTCAATCGGCCAGGTTTTATTTCTTCCAGCCAGGTATGGATTTGTGTCAATCAGCCAGGTTTTATTTCTTCCGGCCAGGTGTGTGTCTGTGTCTATCAGTTGGGTTTTATTTGATCTTGTCAAGTGTCAGGCCCAGTACTCAAAACCTGATATTGAACAAATGTCAGAGAAATTATCTTTCTATACGAATGCTCAAAGACATGACTTGATTTCTTACGCTAAAGTAAATAATAAACATTTTGTCCATTTTTATTGGGGGGGGGTAATAATATTCTACAGATGATGTGTAAGTAATTTCTGGCTTGAATTAAATTTTAAGGACAAAAGCCAAGTATTTATGGTTCTTCTGTCTTTCAAGGGAACCATTAATATTCTCTGGCGGCCCTGTCATATCAAAGACCCTGAACATTTTTACATACCAAACAGATAACATTGGCATAAACTGTAGGAAATGATGTAAAATTCATTTCCAGCTCCCTGTTTCCCTAACAGTACCAACATACAGAATTTAAATGTAATGTGAACAAACATCTTGCTTCTAAACCCCTATAAATCTGGCCCCTACCACAGTAGTCCCTTATGCTTCAGTGGCAATGTGTCTTGTTTAGAGTAAATAAGTAAGTTAAAAAATGAAAAAGAAAATGATGTTGAAAGTCAGCAATCCCCTGACAGGCTTATCTTCATTCTCATTTGCGATTTGACATAACCTTTTCGAGCATTCTGATGGGCATTTCAAACAGGAGCGACACAATGAACGCGACGCCATAGGAGATCGTAAGATGACCAATGAAAGCATAGATCTGGAATAAAAAGGAAAAAAAATAAAAGTGATTTTAAGGATTTAAAGTTTTGGTAATTTATTCTGGTTAGGCAAAAATCAAATATCGAAAAAAGAATAATTAAAACAGAGATGACCAACGAAAGCGTAGATGTGGAATAAAAACAAAAAATTAAAAGTGATTTTTAACATACTAAGGATTTAATGTTTTGGTAAATCATTCTGGCTAGGCAGAATCAAATATCCAAGACTTTGGAATTCCATTCCATGTCCCTGCTTCCCCAACTGTACTGGCGTGCAGAAGTTCGAGTGCAACGTGAACCGACATCTTGCTGCCCAAATCCCTACATAGTACCCCAGTAGTTGTTGCCCCTGATAGTAGCCCCCTACATCAAAGTGGCAATGTGCCTTGTTTGGGTTGAAAATGTAATTAAAAAAAAATATGATAAAGATGTATAAAAAGTGAAAACTTACAGTCGTTGCATTTGATAGGTAGAGTGGGGTCATGCTCATCCTCATACCAACCATGATGATAATGGGATGGAGGAGATAAGCACAATACGTTAAACGGTTCATTATGATCCAGAACTTCCAGGAAAGGATGTGGCTGATCATTCCTTAAAAGAAAAAAAAAAAAAGATTTGTGTTAAAGCTGCATTTGAATAAAAACTGGCTAGGCAGAATCAAATATCGATTGCATAAGTCCCCCGATACAAATAAATAAAAAGAAATACACTAGCAAATAATGTAAAATAAACTTACGTTAAAAGAAAAGAAATTACTTTTTTAGTGTGCGCAAAGGTGGCTGTCTGCATGAAAGAAGGAAGGGAGGAAAAAGGTGAAGACTTGAGAGCGTGAAAGAAAGAGTCCTACTACGTGTTGTGCTGAAGTAAGAGAAAGAGAGAGTCAAATAATGTTCCTTGGCGTGCAAGAAAATCTGTCATCTCAGCTACTGAATTCACTCGGCGAGCGTTTGCCTTGTGACTTGTCTTTCTGCTGGTGTCTGTTGTCTCTCTCTGACGAGAGAAGTTCTTGCTGTTTTATATTTTTTTAGAGGCTCCCAGAAGCTTGCAAGAATAAGTTTTTTAAATCGAGCCCTGATTGGTCAAAAAATCATATTTTTTATGAAGAAACATGCTTTCAACTACGGCCATTTCTCAAACATTCCGGCTTTTTGACCCAAGAGGTGTGGGTGGATGCTGTAATGCCCACGCAAATGAATTTATAAATTTCAATTTGTGCGTGTGCCTTAGAAAAATAAAAAAAAAGAATAGCACCAAAGGCAATGACAATGAATAAAAGCTGGCTAGGCAAAATCAAATATCAGTTTGTGAGATTCATAGCTAGAAAGGAACAAGGATTTGTATTAAACTTAAATATCTTAGGATAAGAAACAATTGAGGAATAAGTATTGTTTTAAAGAAACTGAATGAGGTACTATTTTTAACTTTAAAGAACATTGTGCAACAACAATGAATACAAACTGGCTAAGCAGAATAAAATATCGATTTCAATACTCATTGCTAGTTGAATTTTACTTTGATTTAAATAGTGATACCTAGAAGCGAACAAGGGTTTGTATTAACCTTAGAAGTCTTAAGATAACACATTTGAGGAATAAGTATTTTTTTGAAAGAAACTAGAGGAAGCAGTTTTTGATGCAAAAAACAGTGGGCAACAACAATGAATAAAAACTGGCTAACCAGAATCAAATATCAATCTGTGAGATTTATTTGTTTCTTGGTCATTACTTACCTCCATTGCCTGATGCACAGATGATTATGACCCAGCTTACTGCCATCGCCCAGAGTGGGTGGGATACTACTTCATAGGCTGTATACTGGCTATTTAACCAGGTGAGTGGGTTTTCCTTATTCATTGTGTATTTGATGTATGCCAGAAAAAGGCAGGTGCTGACCGCAAAAGTCCATCCACACAATTGGAGGCACTGGAAAAAAATTAAGAAAGAAAATCATTACATGTATATATATATATATATATATATATATATATATATATATATATATATATATATATATATATACTTAGGGAATAAGAACAAGAGTCTAAAGAGCAGAGTATATTTTAATGTATTAGTAAATTCATTAATACAATCAAAATAAAAAGAAAGAAAACAGTGCTCGTTGTAATGTAGATATATAATAAGCTCGATAGGCATATATATTCTAGAGCTATTTTAATATTGAGTAAGATGATTGATAATTTATAATTAAAATTAAAAGTATCCAATGACGATGGGATTTACATTTTTGGATTTTACCGTCATTGGATACTTTACCTTTCACCAGACTATCCATTCACATGAAATCACCGTTTTCTTCACCATATTCCTTCTGCTTTACTTATCAAGTAAGATCTTTGACTTACTTGCAGTTTCATCAAATACTTTTGTATGCAAAATCAGATCCCGCATTTTGTTAATTCCTACCCTCTGATAGGAAGGAAAGTATTTCTTCGAAATTTCACGGATTAAGGACTATCCACTTATTATTTCCTTTTCAGATTAAATATGTTTTTAACTCTTTTTAAAAGTGTTTTTTAACATGTTTAATTAACTATTTGCTCTTATTATAAGCTCTATCTCCTATTTGGTTTTATCGAGCTTTTACATCTGGTTGAGATAATTTTATAAATATTAATTCTTTAATATTTATAATATACTTTAATTTTACCATCTTGGATCATTTTGGTAAATTTAATTGTAATTTTTATTTTATATATATATATATATACATTAGATAGATCCTATGTTGAGAGAAAAGATATCTGGCTACTAACCTTTGGGAAACTGCGTTTTCTGCTCTTTTGCTGCAAGAAATATCCCAAGATGATTCCGATGAGAAAAGGACTAATTCGGCACCAAGGTTTCGTGTAGATGTCATCATTTATCACGCTACTGGAAACAGAAAAATAAATTGATTTGCAGGTAAGAAAATAGGAATGTGTTCTGATGAACTCTTTTCACTTGTAACCCATCGACGTACATATCCCTGACAAACCCGCTTAGCAATAACATCTCACCCCTTCACTGTTGATGTCCCTAAATGCCAGAAAGCTTTCTATTCTAATAATTTCTTCCCTCGAGCAGCTAAACTTTGGAATTCCCTTCCTGCTACCTGCTTCCTTGGTCGTACTGATATGCAGAAGTTAAAATGTAACATAACCCAACATCTTGGTAATCTTTCCTAGACATGGCCCCAAATAGTAACCCCTTACGCCCAAGTGACTATATGCTTTGTAAGGAGTAAAAAAAAAAGCATAACGAAAAGCTATAAGGTGGAAAATTAATTTTGGCCGACATTTGAATTACCTTCGTCACGTGACGTACGCAACAGAACTTAATTATCTCCCTTGTCTACATCTGTTGTTTTTTCTTTTAGTAAGCGTAATATAGTAATTTCGCTCCATTTGACAAATTTCTTTTTATATCAATAATTATTTTTCTACTCTTTTTTTATGTAGGAGTCACCACTTATCAAGGCCCGGAGGCCATTCGAGGGTAAGTGTTATTGAGTGTACAGTAATCAAGGGCATAATATCGTAGTAAAAAAAAAATCTCCTTACTGTGCGCTTGGGTCTGGTAATCGTTGCCAAAGAATCACACTAGAGACGATGTAAGCACTGAACATCATGACGATTGTCAGGAATGCAAAAGATGGAAGCCTAAAAAATAAATAAATAAAATTGTTTATAAAATTAACGCAATACTGAAAAAACAAGAACATTACTTCTTGAATTGGAAGCCATGTTTAATTTCAGAAGAGTTTCCGATGGCTAGCTATTCTGTACAAGTCCTGGATATGAAAAATTTTCAATGGGTAGCTGTTCTGTACAAGTCCTGGACTTTATGATTTTAAAAGCAAAAGAACAAAAGATCCTTCTCATGTTGACACGAAAAAATTATGTGTTGGTATGCTAAATGATTCAATTTTTATGGAGAAATTCTGGTTTCTGATTGGTTGGTAACAGAACGTGAATTAATTTGATTCGTCAGTTCTAATCGGCAGCATTTGTCAATAGAATATCCCAACTTTCAGTGAGCATATCCCATTAGATACCAAAAATATTACAATAGGAGTCACCACTTATCAAGGCCTGGAGGCCACTCAAGGATAAGGGTTAAAGAGTGTACAGTAGTCAATGGGACAATATTGTAGTAATCGTTAATAGTGGAAATTTGGTAAATTGGATTACTTAACCATCAAGAACTTGTTTACATTGGACTTGAAGACGACGTATTGTAGTCAGTTGGAAAGCAGGCAAACGGAAGACAGTTCCACAGGTGTGCAGTTCTAAGAAAGAAGCTTTGTTCATGGAATCTACATTTAGGTTAAGGCACAGATAAAGAGATATTGATATTGGTTTCAGTTAGATGAGTGTTTTTCGTGAAAGTTTGGCAAGGGGGACCAAAGATTGGAGCTCATCCGAGCACTTGCGATTACATTCACACACATACGGATATGCAAATATATAAACTTTTTATATATAATAGAAAATATCCAGAACGACGTGGGTAATGTATAATATATCTAAAAAAATGTACATATCTGGACAATACATATCGGATGAGGTGTGATTATATTATTTTTTCAATTTTATACATATATTTATATACACCTTATATATTTTTCATTAATTAATAATTATAGAGATGATACAACTAAATGAAAATACAAATACATCGAGGACATTGCGAAGGCTGCTGCAAGTAAGATGGGCTCCCTCTATCGTGCTAGAAGACTACTCACACCTGAGAGTATCCTGTACCTCTACAAGGCCACACACACACACACACACACACATATATATATATATTGTGTACAGAAAGTTGTTAGATGAGACAAGTCATTGGTACCGTCGGTTTCAAGCCCGATAGTTACGAGTTTAAGATATCCATATCAAACAGAGACGAGCATTGGCTGAAGAGAGTTTGATATGGATATCTTAAACGGTCCTAACTATTGGGCTTGAAACCGACGGTACCAATGACTTGTCTCATCTAACATTCTGTACACAAAATATAAAAACGCTCTTATATTTCGGATTTTCCTTTTAATTGAGCACTCTGCTGAATTTCTTTAAAAAAACTAATCATATATATATATATATATATATATATATATATATATAGGTTCAGGTTTGAGGTGTTAAAAAATATTACAATCTACACGGTATATAAAAAAGTTTTAAAGAATAGTAAAACTCTCATCCGAGAACCCTCCCCCCCCCTCGTCCTCCTCCAAAAAGCCTTTGCCGGACATACAAAAAATACTTGATTCTGGTTAGGTAGTTTTTCTTGTTGATAGTTTTAGCATATCATTATGAAGAAAAAAATGTAAATCGCTTTTATTTCTTCCAAAATATACTTTGTCAGGATCAGAATTATTTTCAAATGACCTCCATCTTAAAGAAAAGTTTCATACAAACTTTATTGTGTACTCACAAAATAAACTGGCAAAGGATTATGGGAGATATGATGAAAAATTGCATATCATTCGCCAAATACCAAGTCCAAAACATACACTGAAAATAAAAAAATAGCAAAACAAAAAAAATATTTAGTAAAGAATTGAAAGAACAAACAAACAAACAAAACCTGCTAACTAAGAGCAAACCCTTGTGTTTGTAGCATTTCGATAAAAATAGATTTTTAGTCGCATGAAAGCGACTCTATAAGTCACTCCGTCTGTCTGTCCGTAACACTTTTGTGCTTGGCCTTTTTGGTTAAGATCAAAGGTCTGTTGTTAATAGATGCTGTTCTTAGCTTTTTAAGCTTTTCTTGGCCTTTTAGCCAAGATCAAAATCTCAAATCCCTCGACACAAATGACATTTTATTAATATTGTTATCTTTTTTGTATTTTTGATATGATTTAAAAAATGTTTTAAAATTGGGTTTAAGTAGGACACCCCTCCCATCACACACATAAATACAAATTTAAAGGAGTAACCATGATAAAAGATGTTGGCCGAGAGAAAAATCATTTAAAATTTACAACAGAGACGAGACGGATCAACCAACCTCACCATCCCCCCCCAGTTCTATCTCCCCTCTTGCCGGCTTTGGCGCCACTTCTTTTAGGCGCCAAAGTCGGCTCCCCACTTTGGACGCCGACTCCACGTCACTCATTTTGGCGATTTCCAAACACAAAGAGAGCCGTTTAAAATACATAACAACCTACCGAGCAAACCAAGCGTAGAGCTGAATGTACTTTGGATACCTCTAATAGAGAGAGAAAACCTTGAATAACAACATAGGTTTAACATTAACAAAAACCAACTAAGAATTGTCCTAGTGACATATGACCGAGTGGTCCTAGACGTTGTATCAAAGTTTACAATTACTTAAAGGTGCTGAGTTCAATCCTGAACGAAGGCAGTGGAAAGTAACATTCAAAACAGGGAATCAGTGACTATGTCCCAGAGCCTAGCTGGAGTCCGAACACGGTACCCCCGTAATAATAATAAAGGGTTGGGTTCGAGACTCCTAACAAACGGTTCCCCAGTTCGATACAAAACACCTGATGAGGGCCAGAGGGCAAAACGGCCGAAACGTTGTGACTATAACAACCAAGATGAGGAAGTCAGTCCGACAATCTCAATATATATATATATATATGTACTTTTTAATTATTTAAACACTTTAGCTTTATAAAATGTTGCATTTGTATTGACCTAAATGTTGTTTAGTTTTCGAAACATTGAAATATGGGTAAGGGGGAGGGGGGTAAAATACCTAAAAAAAACTATTTCCCCTCACATATTTAACGAAAACTGAACATTCAAAGTATAGGAAAACAATGCCACAACAACAAAAAAAAAAAAGATGAGAAATTATTTTCAAAAGAAATACAGATGATTTATTCAGCTAACTGTATTGTCCCGTCTTACCCCATTACTTGGGGCAAAACGAGACAAATCTATATCTTTTTCGGAAAGAACATGATTTCAGCAGAACCATAAAAATAGATCAAAATAGATAAATTTTGAATACTTACCTCTTTTCGATGTACGGGGCTGAATAAAACAATGGTAGACGTTGGCGGCAACGCGTTACCACATGATCTCTTTAATTATGGGATCATATTTTTAATAATCACGTAAATATAAACAAAGTTTCATTCCATAACGGATACGTACAATGTAAACTTTTCTCGATATTTTCATTTTTTTAATGTCTTGATTAAACTGTACAAGTACCTAGGCTTCGAGGCTATTTGCACAACTAAACGGCAATTCTGCCGATTTCTCCCTCTGATTCTAATCGGCAGGTACTCGAAATAAAATGGCGTCTCCAGTTTCGGCGATAAACTGTAGAAGCACTGATTTTTTTTATTTGATCGTTCTAACGAAAAAAAAAAAGCTGAGAAAAGATAAACAAAAAGAGAGAAAATTACCCCATCTTCCAGCTTGAAGATGTTGTTGATGTAGAGTAAGTTTGTCCACCATCGACTCTGGCAGATCTCGCTGAAGTCAGACTGCCAATATGGCCCCTCAAACAGATTCGGAAGAATAAAAGTATAGACCATGAGGATCACCGCATAACAAGGGGTCAGTCTGGAAAGGAAAAGGGGACACTCATTATGCTGTTACCGAATGGGGTTTTAGACATGTGAGATGATGAAGGCCGGAGGGCAAAACGGCCGAAACGTTGTGACTATAACAACCAAGATGAGGAAGTCAGTTCGACAATCTCAATAAATTGAAATCCAATATTTCGATTTTCAAATTTCGCTCTTATAACGAAGAAGCCTCCAATTTTTTAAATGGGAAGAGAGGGACCCCATGTTTTGAATGACGGCATCTTTTAGCAGTTTACGTTATCTAATGTTAAAAATACAACAAAAAAAACACTAAAAAAATCCCCCAGGGCAACGCCGGGACATGGGTCCTGCTAATTAAAAACTAGACTTACCTGAGATAACGCCGTACATACATGAGAATCACCGTCTTTAACCCAATGTTTCCTTTGCGATAATAATTTTCCAAAAAAAAGTAGGTGACCAAAATCCCACTGAAATAAAATTAAAATTCCTTTTAGACTAACAGGGATTTCCAATTTAAAAAAAAAAATTGACAAAAATAACGTATGATTATCAAGAGGTTAATCAGTGCAAATATACAACATATTTTAGATGGATGAGAGCGTTTCGTATATGTAAGTGTGTATATATATATATATATATATATATATATATATATATATATATATATATATATATATATATATATACATACAGGGGGGGGTTAGAGATTACCATGTAACAACTTTGAATCCCTGAAATACAAAATCATGTCCGACCGGTCGAAGAAGAAATAAACGTATCATCATGTGGTTTTGTATCTGCGTCTTCTGTGTTTATCATTACAACGAGAAAGGTAACGTGTTTATATTATATATATAATTATTCAGAATAATGAAATACAATAAATCTACTGGTGTGCAAATCCAGTGATTATCGGTCTGACAAAATATTATTGGGTGTAATATTTTATATAAGACTATCCCAGTTAAATAAAATTGCTCAATATACTAGATAGAGCAAATAAATCATAATTTAGGAATTTAAAATTTGTGATTTGAAAAAGTTAAATTTCAAATATAGAAATTTTATTGCATGCAAGACAAAGAATACAATATAGTAAAATTTTTGCTAATATTTTTCCTCGGAGGAGATGTATAAACATCGAAAACTCATGGGTTAAGGAAATATATTTTACTATACTGTATTCTTTGTCTTGCATACAATAACATTTCTATATTTGAAATGTAACTATGTAATATATTGCTGCTGGGCATTATGTAGACGTTCAGTGTGAATGAGGAGCCTGCGATATTATTGTAGCCCTTTTTTTAAAACTGTAAAAGTATTTATCTAAGTAATCTGGTTAATGTAGTGTCAGAATATATCTGGTTATTACGGTTTATCTCTAATATCCTTATAGCAGTATGTGACATATTTTCATTGTATGGATTGTATGGACACCCGGTGCGAACGGAAACCCCACGATATAACTATACCATCTTCAGACAAAATAGATACTACATTTGGATCCTAGCTAGAAGTCCAAATACAGCCCAAAAGCAACATCATTTTTTTATTGATTTTTTTTTACATGGTTGTCACCACTTATCAAGGCCCGGAGGCCACTCGGGGATAAGGGTTATTGCTTTGATAAAGTGTCTTACTTAGTGGCATTCATTCATCCATTAGTCTGGACGATTTTTTTTTTACATAGCATCTTCGGTGGTCGGGAGATCCTATTTATTAAAGAAGAGGTATATAGAAGGTGACAACATACTACAAACATTAAATTAGCATATCTATATGTTACTAATTTAATTTTCGTAATATGTTATCACCTTCTAGCCTCCTTTTTAATAAATAGGATCTCCCAATCAAATGATTTATAATCTGGAAACCGTGACACACATACGTACGTACATTAAAGGTAGTACGGTATTGATATATAGATTACTAGCAGTTGGGGGTAATTTCCGTAAAACACATTTAAATATGATATTTTAATTTGTCCATATTTCGTATACATTATCATAGAGTCATGATTTCAAAAGTAAAAAAAAAGTGTTTGGGTGCCATCAGCTAGAATCGAAACCGAAACTTTATAATTCAAAGCTGGTGACGTTACCACTGTACCAACGTGACACACATATAAACCAATTAAAAATAAACTAACATGAATGTACAAAATGTTTAACAATTTTTTTCAATCAATTTGACCCCTTAAAAACAATTTTAACAGATTCATAAAAGAACGGCCCGTAGAAAACACAATCATTCGAGGCCTCTAAGGCTGCTCTGCGACTTTTAGTTTCGGAGGAGATAGAGTTTGAAAATATGGAAACAGGCAGACAGACCGACAGACAGACAGACATATAACAGTTTATATATTAGATGTATGAAATTATATATAATTTCATTAAATGTACAAAGCCGAAACTGTGTCATTCAAAGCTGGTGACGTTACCACTGTACCAACGTGACACTCATATGAACTGATTAAAAATAAATAAAGACGAATGTACAAAATGTTTAACGTTTTTTTTAATTTTGACCCATTTTTGACCCCTTAAAAACTATTTTAAATGGCTAAGGACCCATAAAAGGCTGCTGCAAAGAAGGTGGGATCCCTCTACCGTGCTAGAAAACTACGTACGCCTGAAAGTATCCTGTACCTCTTAAGGCCACCATTCGCTCATATATGGAGTACTGTTGTCACATTTGGGCCGGTGCATCAGCTGCTTGTCTCTCACTCCTGGACAGGGTTCAAAAGAGAGTCGCCAACCTGATAAATCATGAACTGTCATCTAAGCTTCAGCCTCTGTCCCATCGACGAAATGTTGCATCCCTCTGCCTTTTCTACATGTACTTTTATGGTGAATGCTCTGACGAACTACAAGCACTTGTACCTCCTCGACGTGACTACCCTTGACAAACCTGACAAGCAACTAAGTCCCACCCCTTCAAAGTAGAGATCTCTAGATGTAAGAGAGCCTTCTACTCCAGTCATTTCTTCCCCAGAACCGCTAGACTTTGGAATTCCCTTCCGGGTCCCTGCTTCCCCAACTGTACTGTCATGCAGAAGTTCAAGTGTAACGTGAACCGACATCTTGCTGCCCAACTCCCTATATAGTACCCCTGTCACTTATGTCCCCGATAGTAGCCCCCTACTTTAAAGTGGCACTGTGCCTTGTTTGGGGTGAAAATTGATTGAAAAAAAAAGAACGGTTTGCAAAAAATCCAATCGTATGAGGCCCCAAATGCCGCTCTGCGACTTGGAGACAGACAGATAGACAATCATATAGCCGTTTTTGTATTAGATTGAAACAAAACAAAAATACTTATATTAATACACAAGTATAAAGATTCTGGTACCTGAGCAGAAAGAAAGTATCCACTGCGAAGGGCGCAGCTAACACAGCCTGGAAGGTGAAACGCTGATATAAATCAATTCCATCGACAATATTTTCTGGAAAATAAAATAAAACGAATTTCTAGAGAATTTGGTGTTAGATTCGTGCGGTTGTAATTTTTACATTTGTAGCAGTTTTTTCGGTCAATTTTTACGACGTGCCACAGGCGCATTATAAGCACCTCAACCTCTAGGTGTATCAGAAGCCACCATTAAAAATACGTGATAAGAACTTGAATAATTCAACATACTATCTTTCGAAGCTTATAACTACTTGAAAAATGTAATTCAAACCCTATTTTTTTTTCAATTAAAGGGAAAAGACCAAATTAAAAAAAAACAAATAACAGGTTTAATAGCAAATTATGCAATATTTTTTTTAAAAATCGGTTTTCTTTAAAGAAGATTTAAAAGAAAATCAACGAAATTTTACTTACTTCGATTATAATATATATATATATATATATAAATTCCAAAAAATCATTTGCCTATAAAAAATACTATTCAATGGGTAATTCCATTCTTCATTGTTAAGAATTTATCCATATTTATACTTATATTCCATGTCCTTTTTAAATAAAATATTTTTTTAAACAGGGATTCAAAAAAAAACACGCTAACTCAGATGTTTTTCACTGTTCAAATAAAGCCGTTCTTAACATGGGGAGGTTGAGCCAACCTCCCCATGTTAAGAACGGCTTTCGGAATAAACACCCTCCACCTCGAAAACCGTTCTTAACATGGGGAGGTTGGCTTTTTTATTGCATTTTTTCACAAAACGAGGCAAACAAAACAAAGAAAAAAAATTATTAAATTTTGCAGAATAAAAACTCCTTATTTTAAGGGAGGCATCTCTATTTTAGTAAGAATTGTGAGGAAAAAAATGAATTATTTCTTCAACTATTTTATTTAATGTGACAAAGTTATATAATACTAGCATGGGTGCCCGGCGTTGCCCGGGTGTTTGGAGGTGTATGCTGAGTAAAACAAAAAAGCGATAAATTTTTTAAACTTTGACCCCTATTTTGACCCCCTTAACATTTATTGTTTTGGGCTCAAATCAAATTATTAAGTTAAATCCATGTCCAAGGAACCTATATCTAAAATTTCAAGTGTTTAGACCCAAAATTGTCGAAGGAGTTTAGTAGAGTTCTCAAGAGTCAAATCGTTGAACTTCTACCCCTTAACAGCCAAATTTCCGGCCGAAAACCGATCACCTAGATTTTCCCAAATCTCAGTACCCTGTATATCTAATTTCGAGTCGGTAGACTAAAAATTGACAGAATTATTGCGTAGGGAAATGTACACAGACACATAGACAGACAGACAGACACACAGATACGTTCACTTTTATATATAGACTTTTATATATATAGATTAAGTTCCCCAATTATATTTGCATATTATCTGAACTCAAAATTTTTTTTTCTTCTAAAGTATGCATTACTTCTAGCTAAACTTAATACATAACCCTAAAGGTCTTACTTTGTAACCAGATTTTAAACGAGTTAAAAATAAGCAGACTTTTTCAATTTTATAAAAGTTGCATTATAACAAAAAAAAAGTCATACACAGACGTCACGTGGGAGGTACAATTTCTGTATTTGATTGTAATGGACAATTTCTAAGTTCACACAAGATAGGATGCTACATGCCCAAGACAAATCAACGTGTAATCAAATGAAAATTTCTAAGTCCAAACAAGAGGTGACGTAGGTATAGGTAGATGAGAATCCTATAGACCAAAGCAAGTCAACGTGTATTAAAGTAAAAATTTCTAAGTCCAAACAAGAGGGGACGTTGGTATAGGTAGATGAGAATCTTACAGACCAAGTCATCTCAACGTGTATTCAATTGAAAATTTCTAAGTCCAAACAAGAGGGGACGTTGGTATAGGTAGATAAGAATCCAACAGACCAAGTCATCTCAACGTGTATTCAATTGAAAATTTCTAAGTCCAAACAAGAGGGGACGTTGGTATAGGTAGATGAGAATCCTATAGACCAAGTCATCTCAACGTGTATTCAATTGAAAATTTCTAAGTCCAAACAAGAGGGGACGTTGGTATAGGTAGATAAGAATCCTAAAGACCAAGTCATCTCAACGTGTATTCAATTGAAAATTTCTAAGTCCAAACAAGAGGGGACGTTGGTATAGGTAGGGAAGAATCCTATAGACCAAGTCATCTCAACGTGTATTCAATTGAAAATTTCTAAGTCCAAACAAGAGGGGACGTTGGTATAGGTAGATAAGAATCCTAAAGACCAAGTCATCTCAACGTGTATTCAATTGAAAATTTCTAAGTCCAAACAAGAGGGGACGTTGGTATAGGTAGATAAGAATCCTAATGACCAAGTCATCTCAACGTGTATTCAATTGAAAATTTCTAAGTCCAAACAAGAGGGGACGTTGGTATAGGTAGATAAGAATCCTGTAGACCAAGTCATCTCAGCATGTATTCAATTGAAAATTTCTAAGTCCAAACAAGAGGGGACGAAGGTATAGGTGGATGAGAATCCTAATGACCAAGTCATCTCAACGTGTATTCAATTGAAAATTTCTAAGTCCAAACAAGAGGGGACGTTGGTATAGGTAGATAAGAATCCTGTAGACCAAGTCATCTCAGCATGTATTCAATTGAAAATTTCTAAGTCCAAACAAGAGGGGACGTTGGTATAGGTAGATGAGAATCCTATAGACCAAGTCATCTCAACGTGTATTCAATTGAAAATTTCTAAGTCCAAACAAGAGGGGACGTTGGTATAGGTAGATAAGAATCCTAAAGACCAAGTCATCTCAACGTGTATTCAATTGAAAATTTCTAAGTCCAAACAAGAGGGGACGTTGGTATAGGTAGGGAAGAATCCTATAGACCAAGTCATCTCAACGTGTATTCAATTGAAAATTTCTAAGTCCAAACAAGAGGGGACGTTGGTATAGGTAGATAAGAATCCTAAAGACCAAGTCATCTCAACGTGTATTCAATTGAAAATTTCTAAGTCCAAACAAGAGGGGACGTTGGTATAGGTAGATAAGAATCCTAATGACCAAGTCATCTCAACGTGTATTCAATTGAAAATTTCTAAGTCCAAACAAGAGGGGACGTTGGTATAGGTAGATAAGAATCCTGTAGACCAAGTCATCTCAGCATGTATTCAATTGAAAATTTCTAAGTCCAAACAAGAGGGGACGAAGGTATAGGTGGATGAGAATCCTAATGACCAAGTCATCTCAACGTGTATTCAATTGAAAATTTCTAAGTCCAAACAAGAGGGGACGTTGGTATAGGTAGATAAGAATCCTGTAGACCAAGTCATCTCAGCATGTATTCAATTGAAAATTTCTAAGTCCAAACAAGAGGGGACGTTGGTATAGGTAGATGAGAATCCTATAGACCAAGTCATCTCAACGTGTATTCAATTGAAAATTTCTAAGTCCAAACAAGAGGGGACGTTGGTATAGGTAGATAAGAATCCTAAAGACCAAGTCATCTCAACGTGTATTCAATTGAAAATTTCTAAGTCCAAACAAGAGGGGACGTTGGTATAGGTAGGGAAGAATCCTATAGACCAAGTCATCTCAACGTGTATTCAATTGAAAATTTCTAAGTCCAAACAAGAGGGGACGTTGGTATAGGTAGATAAGAATCCTAAAGACCAAGTCATCTCAACGTGTATTCAATTGAAAATTTCTAAGTCCAAACAAGAGGGGACGTTGGTATAGGTAGGGAAGAATCCTATAGACCAAGTCATCTCAACGTGTATTCAATTGAAAATTTCTAAGTCCAAACAAGAGGGGACGTTGGTATAGGTAGATAAGAATCCTATAGACCAAGTCATCTCAACGTGTATTCAATTGAAAATTTCTAAGTCCAAACAAGAGGGGACGTTGGTATAGGTAGATAAGAATCCTTAAGACCAAGTCATCTCAACGTGTATTCAATTGAAAATTTCTAAGTCCAAACAAGAGGGGACGTTGGTATAGGTAGATAAGAATCCTAAAGACCAAGTCATCTCAACGTGTATTCAATTGAAAATTTCTAAGTCCAAACAAGAGGGGACGTTGGTATAGGTAGGGAAGAATCCTATAGACCAAGTCATCTCAACGTGTATTCAATTGAAAATTTCTAAGTCCAAACAAGAGGGGACGTTGGTATAGGTAGATAAGAATCCTAATGACCAAGTCATCTCAACGTGTATTCAATTGAAAATTTCTAAGTCCAAACAAGAGGGGACGTTGGTATAGGTAGATAAGAATCCTATAGACCAAGGTAAGTCAACGTGTATTCAATTGAAAATTTCTAAGTCCAAACAAGAGGGGACGTTGGTATAGGTAGATAAGAATCCTGTAGACCAAGTCATCTCAACATGTATTCAATTGAAAATTTCTAAGTCCAAAAAAGAGGGAACGTAGGTATACGTAAATGAGAATCCTATAGACCAAGTCATCAACGTGTATTCAATTGAAAATTTCTAAGTCCAAACAAGAGGGGACGTTGGTATAGGTAGATAAGAATCCTAAAGACCAAGTCATCTCAACATGTATTCAATTGAAAATTTCTAAGTCCAAACAAGAGGGGACGTTAGTATAGGTAGATAAGAATCCTGTAGACCAAGTCATCTCAACGTGTATTCAATTGAAAATTTCTAAGTCCAAAAAAGAGGGAACGTAGGTATAGGTAAATGAGAATCCTATAGACCAAGTCATCAACGTGTATTCAATTGAAAATTTCTAAGTCCAAACAAGAGGGGACGTTGGTATAGGTAGATAAGAATTCTATAGACCAAGTCATCTCAGCATGTATTCAATTGAAAATTTCTAAGTCCAAACAAGAGGGGACGTTGGTATAGGTAGATAAGAATCCTATAGACCAAGTCATCTCAACGTGTATTCAATTGAAAATTTCTAAGTCCAAACAAGAGGGGACGTTGGTATAGGTAGATAAGAATCCTAAAGACCAAGTCATCTCAACGTGTATTCAATTGAAAATTTCTAAGTCCAAACAAGAGGGGACGTTGGTATAGGTAGATGAGAATCCTATAGACCAAGTCATCTCAACGTGTATTCAATTGAAAATTTCTAAGTCCAAACAAGAGGGGACGTTGGTATAGGTAGATGAGAATCCTAAAGACCAAGTCATCTCAACGTGTATTCAATTGAAAATTTCTAAGTCCAAACAAGAGGGGACGTTGGTATAGGTAGATGAGAATCCTATAGACCAAGTCATCTCAACGTGTATTCAATTGAAAATGTCTTAGGCTAAACAAGAGGGGATGTAGGTATAGGTACATGAGAATCCTATAAACCAAGGCATCCCAGCATGTATTCAATTGAAAATTTCTAAGTCCAGACAGGGGGGACGTTGGTATAGGTAGATGAGGAGCTACTAGACCAACACCTGTCCACGAGTATTCAATTGAAATTTCTAAGTTCAAAACAGTGTAAGTTAGTGTCTGGAAGTGCCCGATCGACGCCTACTGCCATGTTGGGTGCATGTAGGCGTAGCAAAATGCCTTCTAATCTGCTAGGCACATCGGGACTTAGTTTTTTTTCTGTCCTTTCTCTGCACCGTGTAGGTTGGCGTCTGGATGTGCCTCATCGACGCCTACTGTTACCTGGGATAGCAAGACGGGGAATAGGGATAAAGAATAAGAAAAGGGAGATAGACAGATCTAGATAAATACAGAGGTATAAAGAGAGACAGGCAAGGGAGATACATTTCATGATTCAACTTATATGCTAATAAGAAATAGTTGGTATATCAGGAACACAAGCATTGTTTTTACTGGTTAATTTTACATCAGAATACACTTGTAGATTTTATGTAGCTTTTTTCTATAGGGAACATGCAAATAGCACACATAACATCTAGACATATAAATATATACATAAAACAATTATAGTTATGAGATATATCTGAACTAATCCAAAAAGACAATAATGATGAATATCATCACTTACCTTGGAAAATTATCCAGGCTGTATGCCTACTCACATTCCATCAAACACCAGGAAATCATGAGCCATTGCTTGGTTGATTTTTTTTATTTTTATTTTTTTCATACACATTTGTAATTGTGTTTTGCTTTATCAAGTATTTTTGTAGTTAATCTGTGGTGTTGGGAGAGGTGTTAACATGAATCAATTTTGCTTAACATTTTTTATTATGTATATTTTTTTCAGTTTACAGAGTCATTGCAGTACCAAGTCTGACACTGTAATTGCTTGAAAAGTATTGCATTGGGAAGGATTCTTTTTTCTTTCTTTCTTTTTTTTTTTTTTTTGAGGTGTGCAGGAATTTCAGTACGGGAAGTTTCTACTGATTTCAGATTCCAAGACAGCAAAGTTGTATTTTATTGTTTGTGCATTCTTTTATCAAGTTTTTACAGATGTTTTTGTGTTATGAAAGTGAAAATGAATGAGTTGCAAAGACATTTACATTTTTGCATTCTTTTTTTAATTCTTCACCTTGTGTGTTTTAATATCCCAAGAGTGAACCAATACGGATGAGTCTTATTCAGCAGAGTGGAAAAAAAACAGGTTACCTTTGGTTGTCCTCAATGGATTTGTCCATAGTATAATGTGTCCAAGTTATTGCCCTAATAAAGTGAGAACCATACCCCAAAACTAATGCAGAACTCTACTTACGTATTGCACAGCTACAAGAGTTAACTTGTCTAGGATAAGTGCCATATAAGTTTGCACAAGTCACTATATAGCTCTATTTATTAACTCATATGAACTTAAATTGCTGAACATGTCTCAAAAATTTTCTACAGAGCTCTACTTAGAAATGAGCACTCTCAAAGACAATTTATCTAACATAATTTTGAAATATGTTTTATAAAGTTACCATAGAGCTCTCAAATATATTAGGCACTCAAATAAGAAACTTGTTTTAAATACTTGTCATATATATATATATATATATATATGCGTATATATATATATATATTAAACACTTACAGTATATCTATACTTACATATTGACATTTAGGTTTTCAAAACATACTGCAGAGCTCTTCATGTTTTCTGAATTTTATTCTTTCGTCTACTAATGTATTGAGCACTCTTAAGTATATTCGTGTAGCTGAATTGCCATACGTTTTTTGAAAGTCTATATTTAGCTCTACTAATGTATTGAACTCTGTCAAAATAAATTTATGCAGTTGAAATGCCATATCTGTTTCTCAAATGTTTTATTTAGCTCTACTAATATATTGAGCACTCTGGAAGTAGATTTGTCTAAAATAATTGCCAAAATGTTTCCAACTCTTACTCCAAAGCTCTATAAATGCATTGAGCACTCTTAAAGTAAAATCGTCTTGTATAATTAAACAAAGCAATTTTTAAATTTACTACACAGCTATATAAAACTATGGAGCACATGCAAGAATCATTGGTAAATATATAAATCACATAATTATTAGAAGTTATTTTTTTAATTGAAATACATATATATATATATATATATATATATATATATATATAATCTATATATATATATATTCAAGGGAGACAATTTGTATATAGATCACATAATTATTAGAAGTTTTTTTTTATTGAAATAAATAAATATATATATATATATATATACATACATACATATATATATATTCAAGGGAGACAATTTGATATAGATCATATAATAATTAGAAGTTATTTTTATTAATTGAAGTAAATATATATATATTTATTTCAATTCAATCAATGAGACATAGAGCAATAAAGTCATGTTATTTAGATTTTTACTTAATAATAACACTTTAAAATAGTGCTCAAAACTAGACAGAGCTGATATTATAAAACGTTTATTTTATTACAGGATAAGTAAACATTAAGATTTAACCAGAGTTATATAAGAGTGCTCAATAAGACATAGAGCAATAAAGACATTTTATTTAGATTTTTATTTAATAATTACACTTTAAATAGTGCTAAAAAAAAGGGAGACAATTTGTATATAGATCATATAATTATCAGAAGTTATTTTTTTTATTGAAATAAGTAAATATATGTATATATATATATATATATATATATATATATATTACAGGGGGACAATTTGTAATTTTTATTAGACCTTATTTTTTTTATTGAAATAAATATATATATATATATATATATATATATTCAAGGGAGACAATTTTAATATAGATCACATAATTATTAGAAGTTATTTTTTTTTAATAAATATATATATATATATATAAATATATATATTTTATATATATATAATCTATATATGTTCAAGGGAGACAATTGTTATATAGATGACATAATTATTAGAAGTTATTCTTTTTATTGAAATATATATATATGTATATATATATATATATATATATATATATATATATATATATATATTGACATTTTAGATTTTTCATTGAGAATCATAACATTTAGACTAAAATTATTAAAATTTATATTACATTATGTCATATTCACACAAGAATACCAAAAAAATTGTGGTTATCTAAATTGACGTATACATTTTTTTTAACTTATTACCTTGCTCTACTGATGTATTGAGCACTCTACATATAAGTCCTGTCATTTGAATTTCTGTGTATATATTTTAAATATTTACAGTTAGCTCTAAGTCTTACCATCAAATTGCCATACATATTTCCAAAAATTTAACAACTATCTCTACTAATTCATTAATCATTGTATATATTTATCTTTCTGTCTCTCATTATTTATCTATCTATCTATCTATAGAATTGAATATGTCTGTCTGTGTGTACATTTCTGTCAATTTTAGTCTACATATTCCAAATTTTGATAAAAAGGGTACTGAGATTTTGGAAAATCTATGTGATTGGTACTTGGACAGAAATTTGGCGATTGAGGGGTCAAACTTCAATGATTTGGCCTTTGAGAACCCTACAAATCTCCTCCGACAATTATGGGTCTAAACACTTGAAATTTTACATATAGTTTCCTTGGACATGGATCTAACTTAATATCTCATTTGGAGCCCAAAACAATAAATTTTAAGGGTTCATAATAGGGGTCAAGTTTTAAAAAATTAACCGTTTCTCTGCTTTCTTTTTTGTTGGGGAGGGGGGCAGCATACACCGCTAAACACTGGGGCTACGCCAGTAACCCATGCTAGTATAATATATATATATATATATATATATATATATATATATATAAATGTATTTATTTCAATTTAAAAAAATAATTCTAATAATTATCTGATCTATATACAAATTGTCTCCCTTGAATATATATATATATATATTTATTTATTTCAATTAAAAAAAATAACTTCTAATAATTATGTGATCTTTATACAAATTGTCTCCCTTGAATATATATATATATATATATTCAAGGAAGACTATGTGAATATAGATAACAATTATTAGAAGTTATTTTTTTAATTGAAATAAATAAATAAATATATATATATATATATATATATATATTTGAATTAAAAAATAACTTCAAATAATTATATGATATATATACAAATTGTCTCCCTTGAATATATATATATATTTCAATTAAAAAAATAACTTCTAATTATTATGTGATCTATATACCAATGGTCTCCCTTGAATATGTATATATATATATATATTCAAGGGAGACAATTTGTATATAGATTACATAATTATTAGAATTTATTTTTTTTATGCTTAATTGAACTTTAATGCTTAGTTTTTCCATCAATTGTTTGACTTGGGTAATTTTTTTAATGTATATTTGAAAAAAATCTATGCGCTAGTTGAGATAAGAAATAAAGACAATTCTTACCTGTTACTTCCCAGGTGTTATCTCCACTTTTTCTCTTTTCTGCTTCTTGCTGAAACTCATGGCAATTTCATGTTTGTTTGTGTTCTTTGTTACATATATATAATTTTTACTGTGATGATTTTTTTCTTTTAATTATTAACAAATTTTTTTTGATTTATATAATAAAGAGAGACAACATAACTAATGGACTTTTTTTAAAATGATATATTTAACTTTCTGGCTATGATCAAACACCCATGTACTACTTGTTTATTTTTTTGTAGTTGCATAAGTTAGCTGATGAGAAGAAATACAAGCAGAACTGCATTCATTTAAATGAAGCTAATAGTTTAGAATTTGATTGTACCCAGATGTGCATGTACACAAAGAAAGAAACACTTACTTGAGGACTTCTGTAACTACAGGAAACATGTGGCAGCTAGGATAGCTGATGCTGCTGGATTCAGTTGTTTTTTCCAATCCACATAATTCTCACAATAGCTGATAGTAGAATTCCATCATGATCAAGAGGAGTACCTGAAATTACAAAGATATACACACAGAAGGAAAGAAAAAGAATACTTACTCTACTTCTATGACAATGATTGCTGCCAACACTTCGAGATGCTAATGTTGGAAGAAACAGATAGACATACATCATACACAGTTTGATTGTACCCAGATGTGCTTGAACGCAAAGAAAGAAATACTTGATTCAAACTGCACAAGACATGTGGCAGACAGGAACGGTGATGCTGCTAGGTTTCGTTGCTTGTTCCAATCTATAAAAAAGAGGTGATATTTATAGTGTTGATAATCTACTGCTGTGTGAAAGCTGGAACAATGGAAACAGTTAAATTAAATTTTCAAATCACAAAGACTGAAATCGAAATAGAAAGAAGAAAGGGTGATACTATACTCATCTTCCTGTCGGAGCAGACTACTTGCTAGTGACTGTTCGTTCGCCATTAAACTGGAAAGTAAAAGAAAAAAAAAAAACGAAAAAAAAACAGGTTCCGCTGGGGAAAGCTCTTGTCTGGGCAGCGAGGTGATGAACTCCCGAAAGGAGGGGCACTATATAAAAACAAGCTTTGCTGCGAACATCTCCTAAAAAGCGGTTTCTACTCAGAATAACAGGCGGAGCAGAAAACAGAGGTGTTCTCTCTACCCAACAGGATTCGTAAAGATACCACTAGTTTGTGTTCATAAGACGGCGATGATCGCTCACAAAACTGGCATTCCTACTATCATATCGGAGGACCGTCATATATAATTGCACTACCATTTCGTATTGGAGGACGGTCATATATAATTGCACTACCATACCATTTCGGAGTTCCTAGACAGTAGGAATACTAAAGCGGCCTTAAAGCGGCTTGTGAGCACACAATCTAGTCGAACTCTAGTCGTCCTTAGTCGAGTCGAGGCAAGCCTGCATTACATAGTAACACGAGCACGTGTCGCCTGCTTAGAGGGTAGCCCCCTTCGGAAGATTCGAAAGCGCACCTCACAGCGGAAGAGCTTCGGAACCAATCGGACCGTACCCAGACTTGCAGCTATTTGTTAACTTGGAAGTGGAGTCAACACCCCGACACTGAGAAAAGAGCTTTCCAAAAGCTCAAAACCAGTTGCATGCAAAGTCGGGGAAACTGGGAGCAGGCTGGGGAGAACACGGGGCCTTGCAGGGAGGCCCATTTTTCTCTTTCGTTCGGTTTACATCTTTCGGGTATTGTTCTCCTTTCAGCCTGCCCCCATCACGCCTTTTTGCTCGCCACATGCAAGCGTATAAAAAGACGACCAGATGACGGACGCAACAAACTCATGCCGACATTTTCTGGATTTTTTTTTTTTTTGCCAGAGCCCATTTAGCCGTGTAGCTGTTAAACTACAACGTTACACCCCCCTACCACGGTGAGGATAGGGTTGGACTTTAGGGGGGAAAATACACATCCAGTATTTTATCCAAAAAAAGAACGGTTTATAAACTGCACAATTGTCACGGTAATTCTACAGTTTATCGACCGGCCTTAAATAATATTATATATATACTTTCATCTAACAAATTAAATTAAAAGACGTTAATTTAGATTTAAATTAAAAATATTTTATCCAACAACAGCACGGTTTATAAACTGCACAATTGTCACGGTAATTATACAGTTTATCGACCGCCCTTAAATAATATTATATATATACTTTCATCTAACAGATTAAATTAAAAGACGTTAATTTAGATTTAAATTAAAAATATTTTATCCAACAACAGCACGGTTTATAAACTGCACAATTGTCACGGTAATTCTAAAGTTTATCGACCGGCCTTAAATAATATTATATATATACTTTCATCTAACAGATTAAATTAAAAGACGTTAATTTAGATTTAAATTAAAAAATATTTTATCCAACAACAGCACGGTTTATAAACTGCACAATTCTCACGGTAATTATAAAGTTTATCGACCGCCCTTAAATAATATTATATATATACTTTCATCTAACAAATTAAATTAAAAGACGTTAATTTAGATTTAAATTAAAAATATTTTATCCAACAA
Source organism: Euprymna scolopes (assembly GCF_053919585.1). Classification (NCBI taxonomy): domain Eukaryota; kingdom Metazoa; phylum Mollusca; class Cephalopoda; order Sepiida; family Sepiolidae; genus Euprymna; species Euprymna scolopes. The sequence continues at coordinate 111,988,043 of NC_136527.1, read as the reverse complement.
CAGCACGGTTTATAAACTGCACAATTGTCACGGTAATTCTAAAGTTTATCGACCGGCCTTAAATAATATTATATATATACTTTCATCTAACAAATTAAATTAAAAGACGTTAATTTAGATTTAAATTAAAAATATTTTATCCAACAACAGCACGGTTTATAAACTGCACAATTCTCACGGTAATTCTAAAGTTTATCGACCGGCCTTAAATAATATTATATATATACTTTCATCTAACAAATTAAATTTAAAGACGTTAATTTAGATTTAAATTAAAAATATTTTATCCAAGAACAGCACGGTCTATAAACTGCACAATTGTCACGGTAATATTTATTGGCTGGGTTTCTAACAGTATTTTGTATAATAAAATATAAAATTAAATATAAAAAGACGTTAAACGTGAAAATCGTGTAAACTACACAAGTGTCGAAATTTGAAAAGAAATTCGACTTGTTTATGAACTGTGCGCTTAGTAACAACGTTCATTTGAACACTCGTGCAGTTTACACACCTTAAATAAATGCGTCGTCTACTTGTCTACTTTGAAATGAGGAAAATATAAATACCTTAAATTTGTTTGACATCAGAGAAATAGGCAAAAATAAAGCAGCGGCAGGGCGGCGGTTATCTTTTCAGACGACGGCGGTGGTAAGTGGCGGCCAGTCGTGCTACTTCGGTGATATGTATCAGGCTTTTAACTGGAGAGCGACGACTACATTTATCAAGCTCGCAGCGCGGCGTTTTCGTCTCCTGTGTTCTTCTTCTTCTTCTTTTTTTTTGTAGGTCGGGTGGAAGAATGTCCGTGCGTTCACTGACACAGCTGGGCGAATCTCTTTTCTTCTGTTCTCCTTCTCCCTGGTCCCCTCCTTTTATAATCGTAAACCGGCTCCCAGCGGCTGTCATATTTTAGGCCTTTATTTTCGGCGGGGAGCTCTGCCATTGGTTCATAATTCTTTTTATGGTTTCTTATTTTTCTTTTTCCAAACGGAAGCGATGCGTGGAGCCATGTGCAAACGAAGATTTTTTTTATTTTGTCTCTATGCTGGAGACGTTAGCATCCGGTTGGCATGTTCCCACAAGTTTGAAGAGTGAATGTAGACGTGTGTGCGTCTGTGTATGTGTGTGTTAATGCAAGTGTGTGTGTATGTGGGTGTGTGCGTCGTTGGTGGACGAGAGCGTAGACACATTCTCTGTCTCTTTCGGTCTCTCCCCCCTTTTCCCTCTCTGTCTGTCTATATAAAAGGACACGGAGAAGCGCGCGAGAGAGAGAGAGAGAGAGAGAGAGAGAGAGAGAGAGAGAGAGAGAGAAAGAGAGAGAGAGAGAGAGAGAGGTTAGCAGCCGAAACTTTGAAAAGTTGTAAAAAATTAAAAAATAATTATATATATATATATATATATATATATATATATATATATATATATATATATATATATATTTATTTATCATAAGACGAAATTTAGCGGGAATCTACAGCCACGTGGAAAGAAATATTTCTATCCATACATTTTGGACAAAATCAAACTGTAGTATCTGTTTTTTTCTTTAATTAAAACTTAAAATATCACTTAACTAAACCACTCTATAGATTGATGTGATATTTGGAATATGCTGTAACATTGATACAGACAAAGTAAGGAACAGTTACGTCATAGACACAAGAAAATATACGTATAATTATAATAGGAAAAAAACGAAAACGTTAAAAATTATACGCATCCTATGCAGTTATGCTACCGTGCCGAAATAAAAACGGTATTATTTAGAAATCTATTCTTTGAATTATTTGCTAATAATTAAAAAAAATATTTTCGTTAACAGATACTATACATTGATCGTTTTTTTTTTATTTGATTTGATGTTTTTATTTTTATTTTTATTTATTTTTTATTTATCTTATTTTTATTTATTTTTATTTAACATTTGATGTTTTTTATTAAATTGTTAGGTGAAAGTACGGAATAGTTATAAAACGCCCTCCTCTCCCCATTTTAAGAACGACTTCCGGAATACCCCCTCCAATCTCTCCATGTTAAGAACGGCTTTCTTGGGGGTGTTTTTTTTTTCAGAAAGCCGTTCTTATCATGGAGAGATTGGAGGTGTTAATACTACGCTGGGGCAGCTTGTAAAATAAGAAATATCAAAGAAAACTTCTGCGACATTTTTGGGTAAAATTTTCAAGTTAAATTCAATTTTATCCTATCTTTTGCTTATTAAATTATTGTATGAAAGTACAGAATAGTTAACATGCCCTCTCTACATTAAGAATGGCTTTCTTAACTTTTAAGGTAATGATTTCTTAAAAAATTACAATTTAATAACGAAAAAAAAACCGGTTATTTTTACGACCTACCCCAGCGTAGCATAGACACCCCAACCCGAAAAGTCTTAGTAAAGAGAGAGGCAAATGGTGGGGGGTGGGTGAAGGGCAGGAGAATTGGCACGTGTCAAACGAAGTTGAAATAAATCCATTTCGTTAACAAACTTTCAAATTCGATTGACACTTATGACACCCACCCCTCCCACCTCATGACAGCTTTTAACGGAAAGTTGATTTGTGTTGGTGTGTTTGAGTATTTGTGTGTACGTGTGTGTTCGTGTATGTGTGTGTTTATGCGAGTGTGTGTGTGTGTGTGCGTTTATGAAAGTGCGTATGTATGTGTGTATTTTCTGTATGTGTGTGTTTATGCGAGTGTGTTAGAGTGTGTGCTTCTGTCTCTGTTTATGCTCCTGCCCCTCTTTGATGTGGAAGCACATATTCTCTCTCTCTCTCTCTCTCTCTCTCTCTCTATATATATATATATATATATATATATATATATATACATCCACATATATGTAAACATATATATATAAGTATATATATATACACACACACATATATATATATATATATATATATATAAATATATACATATATATATAAATATATATATATATATATATATATAACTTAGTGGCAGTGGCACGGAGAAGCCAGAGAGAGAGAGAGAGAGAGAGAGAAAGACAGACAGACAAAACAGAGGCAGAGAGACAAAGAGAGAGAGAGAGAGAGAGAGGTTAGCAGCCGAAATTTGAAAAGTTATAAAAAATTAAAAAATAATTATATATATATATTAATATATTTCGTTAACAAACTTTCAAATTCGCTTGACACTTATGACACCCACCCGTCCCCACCCCATGACAGCTTCTAACGGAAAGTTGATTTGTGTTGGTGTGTATTTGTGTCTACGTGTGTGTTTGTGTATATGTGTGTGTGTTTATACGAGTGTGTGTGTTTATGAAAGTGTGTGTATGAGTGTGTTTATGCATTTACATTTCAAAATACGCGCATTAATATAACTAGCTCCAAAACTATTTGTCTCTGCTAATTTTCCTTGCGATATTCGTTTTCAGCATACCTAAACAAACAGAGGCTTGGCCCCTTTCATATGCCGCCTGTTCAAACATGGTCGCCAGTGATTTACATTTCAAAATACACGCATTAATAAAACTAGCTCCAAAACTATTTGTCTCTGCTAATTTTCCTTGCGATATTCGTTTTCAGCATACCTGAACAAACTGATGGTTGCCCCCTTTCATATGCTGCCTGTTCAAACATGGTCGCCGTGATTTACATTTCAAAATACACGCATTAATACAACTAGCTCCAAAACTATTTATCTCTGCTAATTTTCCTTGCGATATTCGTTTTCAGCATACCTGAACAAACTGAGGGTTGGCCCCTTTCATACACCGCCTGGTTAAACTGTTCAAACATGGTCGCCAGTGATTTACATTTCCAAATACATGCATTAATAAAACTAGCTCCAAAACTATTTATCTCTGCTAATTTTCCTTGCGATATTCGTTTTCAGCATACCTAAACAAACTGATGGTTGCCCCCTTTCATATGCCGCCTGTTCAAACATGGTCATCAGTGATTTACATTTCAAAATACACGCATTAATAAAACTAGCTCCAAAACTATTTATCTCTGCTAATTTTCCTTGCGATATTCGTTTTCAGCATACCTGAACAAACTGAGGGTTGGCTCCTTTCATACGCCGCCTGGTTAAACTGTTCAAACATGGTCGCCAGTGATTTATATTTCGCAATACACGCATTAATAAAAATAGCTCCAAGACTATTTTTCTCTGCTAATTTTCCTTGCGATATTCGTTTTCAGCATACCTGAACAAACTGAACGGTTCGAGTTTTCCGGGTACGATTTTTCCAGAGACGAGTTTTCCCGGGACAAGTTTTCCGGGCACTGGTATAAGTGCTATGGGTTCATGAGAGCACATCCCATAAAAGTACTTGTAAACAGGGATGCAACACTGAGGCGATGGGACAGACGTTGGAGATTGACCTATAGCACGCACGGGGCCTATTAGATTAGATACTCTTTTTTTTGTTGTTTTTGTGCTCAACGATAAAAACCGACTTCTTCATTTGTGTTTGCTTCTCATTTTCGCTTTTTCTCTGATAAGTGTTTCGCTAATGTGAAAAAGAAAACATGTTCGAACGTTTGCTGACATTTATTGGATGTGTTCCTACCAGTATTTTGCTTAATTTTCGAGTTTGGAGCGATTATCGAGTCTCACAAGATGTGTGTAAAATGTCAGACACTTCTTTATTGTTCTAACTTAAAACCGTGCGCTACTTTTGTGTGTGTTAAATAAACGTTTTAAAATAAGTTAAAACAACAAAAATGTGATCTAGGTAGGTAGAAGAGTAACTTATCTTGCCTTTGGTAACATTCATTTTCTTATATATTTATTTGTTCACTACTTTTTCGTTTTGTTCTCTTGAATGCGAAATATTCGCCGTGGAATTTCCACGGGTCACGATTATTTTGTTTTATTAATCTTAAGTTTCATAGAATAAAAAGTTCAGACACAACTTTGTCGAGCGATTTATAATCGATTTCATTTAACTTCTGTTTGACCCCGGCACGTACGATTCTTTCTCTCCTTCCCCCACTCTCTCTCTCTTCTTTAGCTTGGTGACAAGCGATATGCTTATGTGTGCGTGCGTGTGTGTGTGTGTGTGTGTATGTGTGTACATGCGTGCGTATGTGTGTTGTCGTATTCACCAAAATTTAAAAAAATAAAAACTTTTTTCCCCGACCGACCGGATTAGGGTTGTGAGGTGTGGTTAGAGTTCATGAAAATAAATGTTAGCAATAAAAACTTTTTAAAACCAAGTTAGAAAAAAGAAAACAATTTGCTTCCCCCACCAAATTATCATATTATTGGAGCGTCTAAATTAAGATTCTTCTTTTTTTTTTTTGGCGATGTAATAAACCATATTTTAGAGTAGGGTGCCTCCTGTCTTTACTTTGGTTTGTATATTTTTCATGTAGCAAAAATGCTTCCGGGAGATCTTTTTAGGATTCTAAAGGTTTGCCTTTTTTTACACTTTTTATTATCTTCGAAAAATGTACACAAATGTAAACAAGCAGTTTACGATTTGAAAGGCATCGTTAAAATGATATTTTTCGCGAGTTCTTTCAACTGTATAGTTTTTATTTCGTCGTCTTCAAGTCCAATGTAAACAAGTTCTTGATGAGCCGTTCATCTTAAGTAATCCAATTTACCAAATTTACACTTCTAACGATTACTATGATATTGTCCATTGACCACTGTACACTCTTTAACCCCTCGAGTGGTCTCTGGGCCTTGATAGTCAGTGATTCCTTTGTAAAATAAAATAAAAACATTTCAATACTTTGATGGTGAATCTATAGTCAGACTATGCTAATTTTCCTTGCGATATTCGTTTTCAACATACCTGAACAAACTGAGGGTTTGCCCCTTTCATATGCCGCCTGTTCAAACATGGTCGCCAGTGATTTACATTTCAAAATATACGCATTAGTATCTCGAAATATACGCATTAGTATCTCGAAAACTATTTGTCTGTGCCTTGCGATATTCGTTTTCAGCATACCCGAACGATTTTAAAATGGACAGGCCGAATGTTAACGAACCGCACACACACAAAAAGACACACACACACACGTAAAACTCAGTGAAAGTGTCTACTGTCGATAAGGTAGTTGTAAATTAGATTACTGGCTCTTATGAGTTTTAGTCTAACCATCCTTTACAACTGTGATACAGTAGAACAGTCCGTCTCTGGACAATTAGCAGTGTATCGCATAACTCAATGACAGTGTCGAATGTTGACTAGCTAGTTGTAAGTTAGGTTACTGGCTCTGATGAGTTACACTCTAACAACCCTTAATAACTGTGATACAGCGGAACAGTCCGTTTTTGGACAAGTGGCGGTGATCGCATAACTCATTGAAAGTGCCGAATGTCTATTAGCTAGTTGAAACTTAGATTACTGGTTTTAATGAGTTTCAGTCTAACCACACTTAATAACTTTGATACAGCGGAAGAGTCCGTCTGTTTCGCATAACTCATTGACAGTGTCGCGTGTCGATTAGCTAGTTGTAACTTCGTAGCCGAATGCCCCTTTAAGAAGAGACTTGAAGATAATAATTATTGTTATTTGTATTGTTATTCTTATCGTCCAGCCATGATGCACGTGCAGAAATCCATTTCCAACTCAACTGTGTTAAAAAAAACTTACTTCGAGACAAGAACGCCGACACTCGACTTCGAGACGAGTTTTCCCGGGACAAGTTTTCCGGGCACTGGTATAAGTGCTATGGATTCATCAGAGCACATCTCATTAAAGTACTTGTAAACAGGGATGCAACACTGAGGCGATGGGACAGACTTTGGAGATTGGCCTATAGCACGGGGCCTATTAGATTAGATACTCTTTTTGTTTTTGTTTTCGTGCTCAACGATAAAAACCGACTTCTTCATTTGTGTTTGCTTCTCATTTTAACTTTTGCTCTAATAAGAGTTTCGCTAATGTGAAAAAGAAAACATGTTCGAACGTTTGCTGACATTTATTGGATGTGTTGCTACCAGTATTTTGCTTAATTTTCGAGTTTGGAGCGATTGTCGAGTCTCACAAGATGACTGTAAAATATCAGACACTTCTTTATTGTTCTAACTTAAAACTGTGCGCTACTTTTGTTTGTGTTAAATAAACGTTTTAAAATAAGTTAAAACAACATTTTCTCATATATTTATTTGTTCACTACTTTTTCGTTTTGTTCTTATTGAATGCGAAATATTCGCCGTGGAATTTCCACGGGTCACGATTATTTCGTTTTATTAATCTTAAGTTTCATAGAATAAAAAGTTCAGACACAACTTTGTGGAGCCATTTTTAATCGATTTCATTTAACTTCTGTTTGACCCCGGCACAGTGCAGTGCAGAGAACACGATCCTTTCTCTCCTTCCCCCCACTTTCTCTCTTCTTTAGCTTGCTGACAAGCGATATGCTTATGTGTGAGTGCGTGCGTGCGTTTCACCAAAATTTAAAAAAATAAAAACTTTTTTCCCGACCGGCCGGATTAGGGTTGTGAGGTGTGGTTAGAGTTTATGAAAATAAATGTTAGCAATAAAAACTTTTTAAAACCAAGTTAGAAAAAAGAAAACAATTTACTTCCCCACCAAATTATCGTATTATTGGAGGCCCCGATTCTTCTTTTTTTTTTAGGCGATGTAATAAACCATATTTTTGAGTAGGTTTCCTCCTCTCTTTATTTTGGTTTGTATATTTTTCATGTTGCAAAAATGCTTCCGGGAGATCTTTTTAGGATTCTACAGGTTTGTTTTTTTTTTTTACAATTTTTAAATGTAAAAAAATGTAAACAGGCAGCTTACGATTTTAAAGGCATCGTTAAAATGGTATTTTTCGCTAGTTCTTTCAACTTTATATTTTTATTTCGTCGTCTTCAAGTCCAATGTAAATAAGTTCTTGATGAGCCGTTCCTCTTAAGTAATCCAATTTACCAAATTGAAACTTCTAACGATTA
>NC_136527.1:111947650-111975150 GCF_053919585.1 Euprymna scolopes | reverse complement strand
ATTTTTTTTTCAAAAATAATCAATTATAATAAACAGAACGACTCATAGAAATCTATCTATATTCTTGTTTCATTTTAATATACTTTCATAGAAATGTTTCTGTTATGTCAAAAAAAAAAACATTTTCTTTACGTCACAAGTGTCATAATACATGAATTCCATAGCTAATATAACATACTGACCCAACGGGTCACGGGTAGTCTAGTAAATATATAAAAATGTATATTTTGTTCGTTTACTTTATTTAATCAAATTCGTTCAATATAATTTTCTTTACAAAATAACACATGATTTGACGGTGTAAAATACTGATGTGGTGACCCTTATAGAGTTGTCGAACTTACTTTCGAGTCTGCCGGAAGTGCAAGACTGCCAAAAAGTTTTACCTAAATTAATTTTGATAAAGCATAGAAATAAAAAATACACAATTTTCATAAAATTTTTATTCATGTAAAAATAAAATAAAAACAATGGACATTTATTGGAATGATTTTTTTTTTCTGTAAAAACAAAAACAACAAAAATAAATAATAAACATTTTTTTAAAAGAAAGTAAACGTAATTATTGTTCGGAATTTTATTACGTCCACAAAAAAAAGGAGGAATAATGCCTGGAAGGATGGTCTTGAGACAACAAAAGAAACACGACCTCCCTCTCCCACTACAAAAAAAAATTGGTAATCCCTGGGAGTAACATGGCATGACAATAATATTGATACTACATTATCACTATTGCCGGCTTTTGTTAAAATTGGCACTTATTTGTTTACAAAGCCATTTGACGGAAGTGACGTCAGACAAATTTAAAGGTACGGATGGCCAACAGGTACTTGTACAGTTTAATCAAGATATTAAAAAAATGAAAATATCGATAAAAAGTCATAGTTTACGTATCCGTTATGGAATAAAGATCTCCCCGCAAAAATTTCACCAAGTAGTTTTTTTTTTTAATTTTTTTACGGCTAAAAACAATTTGTTATGATACCGAGCAAAAGGTTCGATTTTTAGGAAGAAAAGCTAGTATTAAAGATGCGGAGGGAGTGTCACTGTTGTGCAGAAGTGCCAAATAATCTTTTATTTATACTTCTATAACAAAATTATAATCTTTATAATAAAAATATGGACAATTCTACACTATTGGGACGAAATTTCGGAAATGGTAATATTGAATTTCACATGAAAACAATGGTATCTATGTATTCCTTGTATTTTTAAAATGATTATATCCAAAAATTACGAAAATCGATACGGTAGAAAATTATTTATTAAAGAAAATAAAATAGAATTTGATGAAAATGATCGTAAGACATAGGAGAGTTCAAATAGGAGGTAATTTTCCATTTCTATTTAAACAAGATGGCGGCAATTTTTCACATGCTAAAACGATTAAAGTTGTTTTTTTTATAATTCAGTAATATTCAGGAACTTAACATTCTAATTAATTAAAATTGACAAAAAAAAAATCAATAGAAACCATTGTTTTTATCTGAAAACTATTTATCGACTAAAAAATTTTGTTCTGATAGTGTAGAAGTGCCAAAATATGCTTATGCAGTTATTTTTTTTTTAATCTTTAAATTTGTCTGACTTCATTTTCGCCGAATGGCTTTGTAAACAAGGGAGTGCCAATCTTAACAAAAGCCCTATTGCCAAACCAAAAAGGAGGAGATAATATCTAGGAGGATGGTCTCGTGACAAGAAAACGGACGCTACTCTATCAACCCCTCATCCGGAACAATACAACCTGATAGTTTTTATCCTACAAGTGTTATTTTAGTATTCGCTGTAGCCATGGTAGTGATACACGGGCAATTACTGATGGTCATTTTAAAAATGGAGAAGTATAATAAACGTGATGGTGAAAAGAAAATAAATGTTGTTGTTTTTTTGCCATTCATCAGGGGAAAACAGAAGATTTTTATTTCTATGGGGTGCGGGTCAACTTGCTTTTAGTGCCTATTTTCCAAAAAAATGTACAGACATCTTTAATTAGTAAAATTAACACAAACAATTGTAAAAAAAAAATGTAGTCAAGTGTGTGTCTGTGTCAATCGGCCAGGTTTTATTTCTTCCAGCCAGGTATGGATTTGTGTCAATCAGCCAGGTTTTATTTCTTCCGGCCAGGTGTGTGTCTGTGTCTATCAGTTGGGTTTTATTTGATCTTGTCAAGTGTCAGGCCCAGTACTCAAAACCTGATATTGAACAAATGTCAGAGAAATTATCTTTCTATACGAATGCTCAAAGACATGACTTGATTTCTTACGCTAAAGTAAATAATAAACATTTTGTCCATTTTATTGGGGGGGTGGTAATAATATTCTACAGATGATGTGTAAGTAATTTCTGGCTTGAATTAAATTTTAAGGACAAAAGCCAAGTATTTATGGTTCTTCTGTCTTTCAAGGGAACCATTAATATTCTCTGGCGGCCCTGTCATATCAAAGACCCTGAACATTTTTACATACCAAACAGATAACATTGGCATAAACTGTAGGAAATGATGTAAAATTCATTTCCAGCTCCCTGTTTCCCTAACAGTACCAACATACAGAATTTAAATGTAATGTGAACAAACATCTTGCTTCTAAACCCCTATAAATCTAGCCCCTACCACAGTAGTCCCTTATGCTTCAGTGGCAATGTGTCTTGTTTAGAGTAAATAAAAGTTAAAAAATGAAAAAGAAAATGATGTTGAAAGTCAGCAATCCCCTGACAGGCTTATCTTCATTCTCATTTGCGATTTGACATAACCTTTTCGAGCATTCTGATGGGCATTTCAAACAGGAGCGACACAATGAACGCGACGCCATAGGAGATCGTAAGATGACCAATGAAAGCATAGATCTGGAATAAAAAGGAAAAAAAATAAAAGTGATTTTAAGGATTTAAAGTTTTGGTAATTTATTCTGGTTAGGCAAAAATCAAATATCGAAAAAAGAATAATTAAAACAGAGATGACCAACGAAAGCGTAGATGTGGAATAAAAACAAAAAATTAAAAGTGATTTTTAACATACTAAGGATTTAATGTTTTGGTAAATCATTCTGGCTAGGCAGAATCAAATATCCAAGACTTTGGAATTCCATTCCATGTCCCTGCTTCCCCAACTGTACTGGCGTGCAGAAGTTTGAGTGCAACGTGAACCGACATCTTGCTGCCCAAATCCCTACATAGTACCCCAGTAGTTGTTGCCCCTGATAGTAGCCCCCTACATCAAAGTGGCAATGTGCCTTGTTTGGGTTGAAAATGTAATTAAAAAAAATATGATAAAGATGTATAAAAAGTGAAAACTTACAGTCGTTGCATTTGACAGGTAGAGTGGGGTCATGCTCATCATCATACCAACCATGATGATAATGGGATGGAGGAGATAAGCACAATACGTTAAACGGTTCATTATGATCCAGAACTTCCAGGAAAGGATGTGGCTGATCATTCCTTAAAAGAAAAAAAAAAAGATTTGTGTTAAAGCTGCATTTGAATAAAAACTGGCTAGGCAGAATCAAATATCGATTGCATAAGTCCCCCGATACAAATAAATAAAAAGAAATACACTACCAAATAATGTAAAATAAACTTACGTTAAAAGAAAAGAAATTACTTTTTTAGTGTGCGCAAAGGTGGCTGTCTGCATGAAAGAAGGAAGGGAGGAAAAAGGTGAAGACTTGAGAGCGTGAAAGAAAGAGTCCTACTACGTGTTGTGCTGAAGTAAGAGAAAGAGAGAGTCAAATAATGTTCCTTGGCGTGCAAGAAAATCTGTCATCTCAGCTACTGAATTCACTCGGCGAGCGTTCGCCTTGTGACTTGTCTTTCTGCTGGTGTCTGTTGTCTCTCTCTGACGAGAGAAGTTCTTGCTGTTTTATATTTTTTTAGAGGCTCCCAGAAGCTTGCAAGAATAAGTTTTTTAAATCGAGCCCTGATTGGTCAAAAAATCATATTTTTTATGAAGAAACATGCTTTCAACTACGGCCATTTCTCAAACATTCCGGCTTTTTGACCCAAGAGGTGTGGGTGGATGCTGTAATGCCCACGCAAATGAATTTATAAATTTCAATTTGTGCGTGTGCCTTAGAAAAATAAAAAAAAAGAATAGCACCAAAGGCAATGACAATGAATAAAAGCTGGCTAGGCAAAATCAAATATCAGTTTGTGAGATTCATAGCTAGAAAGGAACAAGGATTTGTATTAAACTTAAATATCTTAGGATAAGAAACAATTGAGGAATAAGTATTGTTTTAAAGAAACTGAATGAGGTACTATTTTTAACTTTAAAGAACATTGTGCAACAACAATGAATACAAACTGGCTAAGCAGAATAAAATATCGATTTCAATACTCATTGCTAGTTGAATTTTACTTTGATTTAAATAGTGATACCTAGAAGCGAACAAGGGTTTGTATTAACCTTAGAAGTCTTAAGATAACACATTTGAGGAATAAGTATTTTTTGAAAGAAACTGAAGGAAGCAGTTTTTGATGCAAAAAACAGTGGGCAACAACAATGAATAAAAACTGGCTAACCAGAATCAAATATCAATCTGTGAGATTTATTTGTTTCTTGGTCATTACTTACCTCCATTGCCTGATGCACAGATGATTATGACCCAGCTTACTGCCATCGCCCAGAGTGGGTGGGATACTACTTCATAGGCTGTATACTGGCTATTTAACCAGGTGAGTGGGTTTTCCTTATTCATTGTGTATTTGATGTATGACAGAAAAAGGCAAGTGCTGACCGCAAAAGTCCATCCACACAATTGGAGGCACTGGAAAAAAATTAAGAAAGAAAATCATTACACATATATATATATACTTAGGGAATAAGAACAAGAGTCTAAAGAGCAGAGTATATTTTAATGTATTAGTAAATTCATTAATACAATCAAAATAAAAAGAAAGAAAACAGTGCTCGTTGTAATGTAGATATATAATAAGCTCGATAGGCATATATATTCTAGAGCTATTTTAATATTGAGTAAGATGATTGATAATTTATAATTAAAATTAAAAGTATCCAATGACGATGGGATTTACATTTTTGGATTTTACCGTCATTGGATACTTTACCTTTCACCAGACTATCCATTCACATGAAATCACCGTTTTCTTCACCATATTCCTTCTGCTTTACTTATCAAGTAAGATCTTTGACTTACTTGCAGTTTCATCAAATACTTTTGTATGCAAAATCAGATCCCGCATTTTGTTAATTCCTACCCTCTGATAGGAAGGAAAGTATTTCTTCGAAATTTCACGGATTAAGGACTATCCACTTATTATTTCCTTTTCAGATTAAATATGTTTTTAACTCTTTTTAAAAGTGTTTTTTAACATGTTTAATTAACTATTTGCTCTTATTATAAGCTCTATCTCCTATTTGGTTTTATCGAGCTTTTACATCTGGTTGAGATAATTTTATAAATATTAATTCTTTAATATTTATAATATACTTTAATTTTACCATCTTGGATCATTTTGGTAAATTTAATTGTAATTTTTATTTTATATATATATATATATACATTAGATAGATCCTATGTTGAGAGAAAAGATATCTGGCTACTAACCTTTGGGAAACTGCGTTTTCTGCTCTTTTGCTGCAAGAAATATCCCAAGATGATTCCGATGAGAAAAGGACTAATTCGGCACCAAGGTTTCGTGTAGATGTCATCATTTATCACGCTACTGGAAACAGAAAAATAAATTGATTTGCAGGTAAGAAAATAGGAATGTGTTCTGATGAACTCTTTTCACTTGTAACCCATCGACGTACATATCCCTGACAAACCCGCTTAGCAATAACATCTCACCCCTTCACTGTTGATGTCCCTAAATGCCAGAAAGCTTTCTATTCTAATAATTTCTTCCCTCGAGCAGCTAAACTTTGGAATTCCCTTCCTGCTACCTGCTTCCTTGGTCGTACTGATATGCAGAAGTTAAAATGTAACATAACCCAACATCTTGGTAATCTTTCCTAGACATGGCCCCAAATAGTAACCCCTTACGCCCAAGTGACTATATGCTTTGTAAGGAGTAAAAAAAAAAGCATAACGAAAAGCTATAAGGTGGAAAATTAATTTTGGCCGACATTTGAATTACCTTCGTCACGTGACGTACGCAACAGAACTTAATTATCTCCCTTGTCTACATCTGTTGTTTTTTCTTTTAGTAAGCGTAATATAGTAATTTCGCTCCATTTGACAAATTTCTTTTTATATTAATAATTATTTTTCTACTCTTTTTTTATGTACGAGTCACCACTTATCAAGGCCCGGAGGCCATTCGAGGGTAAGTGTTATTGAGTGTACAGTAATCAAGGGCATAATATCGTAGTAAAAAAAAAATCTCCTTACTGTGCGCTTGGGTCTGGTAATCGTTGCCAAAGAATCACACTAGAGACGATGTAAGCACTGAACATCATGACGATTGTCAGGAACGCAAAAGATGGAAGCCTAAAAAATAAATAAATAAAATTGTTTATAAAATTAACGCAATACTGAAAAAACAAGAACATTACTTCTTGAATTGGAAGCCATGTTTAATTTCAGAAGAGTTTCCGATGGCTAGCTATTCTGTACAAGTCCTGGATATGAAAAATTTTCAATGGGTAGCTGTTCTGTACAAGTCCTGGACTTTATGATTTTAAAAGCAAAAGAACAAAAGATCCTTCTCATGTTGACACGAAAAAATTATGTGTTGGTATGCTAAATGATTCAATTTTTATGGAGAAATTCTGGTTTCTGATTGGTTGGTAACAGAACGTGAATTAATTTGATTCGTCAGTTCTAATCGGCAGCATTTGTCAATAGAATATCCCAACTTTCAGTGAGCATATCCCATTAGATACCAAAAATATTACAATAGGAGTCACCACTTATCAAGGCCTGGAGGCCACTCAAGGATAAGGGTTAAAGAGTGTACAGTAGTCAATGGGACAATATTGTAGTAATCGTTAATAGTGGAAATTTGGTAAATTGGATTACTTAACCATCAAGAACTTGTTTACATTGGACTTGAAGACGACGTATTGTAGTCAGTTGGAAAGCAGGCAAACGGAAGACAGTTCCACAGGTGTGCAGTTCTAAGAAAGAAGCTTTGTTCATGGAATCTACATTTAGGTTAAGGCACAGATAAAGAGATATTGATATTGGTTTCAGTTAGATGAGTGTTTTTCGTGAAAGTTTGGCAAGGGGGACCAAAGATTGGAGCTCATCCGAGCACTTGCGATTACATTCACACACATACGGATATGCAAATATATAAACTTTATATATATATATATATAATAGAAAATATCCAGAACGACGTGGGTAATGTATAATATATCTAAAAAATGTACATATCTGGACAATACATATCGGATGAGGTGTGATTATATTATTTTTTCAATTTTATACATATATTTATATACACCTTATATATTTTTCATTAATTAATAATTATAGAGATGATACAACTAAATGAAAATACAAATACATCGAGGACATTGCGAAGGCTGCTGCAAGTAAGATGGGCTCCCTCTATCGTGCTAGAAGACTACTCACACCTGAGAGTATCCTGTACCTCTACAAGGCCACACACACACACACACACACACACACACACACACATATATATATATTGTGTACAGAAAGTTGTTAGATGAGACAAGTCATTGGTACCGTCGGTTTCAAGCCCGATAGTTACGAGTTTAAGATATCCATATCAAACAGAGACGAGCATTGGCTGAAGAGAGTTTGATATGGATATCTTAAACGGTCCTAACTATTGGGCTTGAAACCGACGGTACCAATGACTTGTCTCATCTAACATTCTGTACACAAAATATAAAAACGCTCTTATATTTCGGATTTTCCTTTTAATTGAGCACTCTGCTGAATTTCTTTAAAAAAACTAATCATATATATATATATATATATATATATATATATAGGTTCAGGTTTGAGGTGTTAAAAAATATTACAATCTACACGGTATATAAAAAGTTTTAAAGAATAGTAAAACTCTCATCCGAGAACCCTCCCCCCCTCGTCCTCCTCCAAAAAGCCTTTGCCGGACATACAAAAAATACTTGATTCTGGTTAGGTAGTTTTTCTTGTTGATAGTTTTAGCATATCATTATGAAGAAAAAAATGTAAATCGCTTTTATTTCTTCCAAAATATACTTTGTCAGGATCAGAATTATTTTCAAATGACCTCCATCTTAAAGAAAAGTTTCATACAAACTTTATTGTGTACTCACAAAATAAACTGGCAAAGGATTATGGGAGATATGATGAAAAATTGCATATCATTCGCCAAATACCAAGTCCAAAACATACACTGAAAATAAAAAAATAGCAAAACAAAAAAAATATTTAGTAAAGAATTGAAAGAACAAACAAACAAACAAAACCTGCTAACTAAGAGCAAACCCTTGTGTTTGTAGCATTTCGATAAAAATAGATTTTTAGTCGCATGAATGCGACTCTATAAGTCACTCCGTCTGTCTGTCCGTAACACTTTTGTGCTTGGCCTTTTTGGTTAAGATCAAAGGTCTGTTGTTAATAGATGCTGTTCTTAGCTTTTTAAGCTTTTCTTGGCCTTTTAGCCAAGATCAAAATCTCAAATCCCTCGACACAAATGACATTTTATTAATATTGTTATCTTTTTTGTATTTTTGATATGATTTAAAAAATGTTTTAAAATTGGGTTTAAGTAGGACACCCCTCCCATCACACACATAAATACAAATTTAAAGGAGTAACCATGATAAAAGATGTTGGCCGAGAGAAAAATCATTTAAAATTTACAACAGAGACGAGACGGATCAACCAACCTCACCATCCCCCCCCCCAGTTCTATCTCCCCTCTTGCCGGCTTTGGCGCCACTTCTTTTAGGCGCCAAAGTCGGCTCCCCACTTTGGACGCCGACTCCACGTCACTCATTTTGGCGATTTCCAAACACAAAGAGAGCCGTTTAAAATAAATAACAACCTACTGAGCAAACCAAGCGTAGAGCTGAATGTACTTTGGATACCTCTAATAGAGAGAGAAAACCTTGAATAACAACATAGGTTTAACATTAACAAAAACCAACTAAGAATTGTCCTAGTGACATATGACCGAGTGGTCCTAGACGTTGTATCAAAGTTTACAATTACTTAAAGGTGCTAAGTTCAATCCTGAACGAAGGCAGTGGAAAGTAACATTCAAAACAGGGAATCAGTGACTATGTCCCAGAGCCTAGCTGGAGTCCGAACACGGTACCCCCGTAATAATAATAAAGGGTTGGGTTCGAGACTCCTAACAAACGGTTCCCCAGTTCGATACAAAACACCTGATGAGGGCCAGAGGGCAAAACGGCCGAAACGTTGTGACTATAACAACCAAGATGAGGAAGTCAGTCCGACAATCTCAATATATATATGTACTTTTTAATTATTTAAACACTTTAGCTTTATAAAATGTTGCATTTGTATTGACCTAAATGTTGTTTAGTTTTCGAAACATTGAAATATGGGTAAGGGGGAGGGGGGTAAAATACCTAAAAAAAACTATTTCCCCTCACATATTTAACGAAAACTGAACATTCAAAGTATAGGAAAACAATGCCACAACAACAAAAAAAAAAAAAGATGAGAAATTATTTTCAAAAGAAATACAGATGATTTATTCAGCTAACTGTATTGTCCCGTCTTACCCCATTACTTGGGGCAAAACGAGACAAATCTATATCTTTTTCGGAAAGAACATGATTTCAGCACAACCATAAAAATAGATCAAAATAGATAAATTTTGAATACTTACCTCTTTTCGATGTACGGGGCTGAATAAAACAATGGTAGACGTTGGCGGCAACGCGTTACCACATGATCTCTTTAATTATGGGATCATATTTTTAATAATCACGTAAATATAAACAAAGTTTCATTCCATAACGGATACGTACAATGTAAACTTTTCTCGATATTTTCATTTTTTTAATGTCTTGATTAAACTGTACAAGTACCTAGGCTTCGAGGCTATTTGCACAACTAAACGGCAATTCTGCCGATTTCTCCCTCTGATTCTAATCGGCAGGTACTCGAAATAAAATGGCGTCTCCAGTTTCGGCGATAAACTGTAGAAGCACTGATTTTTTTTATTTGATCGTTCTAACGAAAAAAAAAAGCTGAGAAAAGATAAACAAAAAGAGAGAAAATTACCCCATCTTCCAGCTTGAAGATGTTGTTGATGTAGAGTAAGTTTGTCCACCATCGACTCTGGCAGATCTCGCTGAAGTCAGACTGCCAATATGGCCCCTCAAACAGATTCGGAAGAATAAAAGTATAGACCATGAGGATCACCGCATAACAAGGGGTCAGTCTGGAAAGGAAAAGGGGACACTCATTATGCTGTTACCGAATGGGGTTTTAAACATGTGAGATGATGAAGGCCGGAGGGCAAAACGGCCGAAACGTTGTGACTATAACAACCAAGATGAGGAAGTCAGTTCGACAATCTCAATAAATTGAAATCCAATATTTCGATTTTCAAATTTCGCTCTTATAACGAAGAAGCCTCCAATTTTTTAAATGGGAAGAGAGGGACCCCATGTTTTGAATGACGGCATCTTTTAGCAGTTTACGTTATCTAATGTTAAAAATACAACAAAAAAAACACTAAAAAAATCCCCCAGGGCAACGCCGGGACATGGGTCCTGCTAATTAAAAACTAGACTTACCTGAGATAACGCCGTACATACATGAGAATCACCGTCTTTAACCCAATGTTTCCTTTGCGATAATAATTTTCCAAAAAAAAGTAGGTGACCAAAATCCCACTGAAATAAAATTAAAATTCCTTTTAGACTAACAGGGATTTCCAATTTAAAAAAAAAAATTGACAAAAATAACGTATGATTATCAAGAGGTTAATCAGTGCAAATATACAACATATTTTAGATGGATGAGAGCGTTTCGTATATGTAAGTGTGTATATATATATATATATATATATATATATATATATATATATATATACATACAGGGGGGGTTTAGAGATTACCATGTAACAACTTTGAATCCCTGAAATACAAAATCATGTCCGACCGGTCGAAGAAGAAATAAACGTATCATCATGTGGTTTTGTATCTGCGTCTTCTGTGTTCATCATTACAACGAGAAAGGTAACGTGTTTATATTATATATATAATTATTCAGAATAATGAAATACAATAAATCTACTGCTGCGCAAATCCAGTGATTATCGGTCTGACAAAATATTATTGGGTGTAATATTTTATATAAGACTATCCCAGTTAAATAAAATTGCTCAATATACTAGATAGAGCAAATAAATCATAATTTAGGAATTTAAAATTTGTGATTTGAAAAAGTTAAATTTCAAATATAGAAATTTTATTGCATGCAAGACAAAGAATACAATATAGTAAAATTTTTGCTAATATTTTTCCTCGGAGGAGATGTATAAACATCGAAAACTCATGGGTTAAGGAAATATATTTTACTATACTGTATTCTTTGTCTTGCATACAATAACATTTCTATATTTGAAATGTAACTATGTAATATATTGCTGCTGGGCATTATGTAGACGTTCAGTGTGAATGAGGAGCCTGCGATATTATTGTAGCCCTTTTTTTAAAACTGTAAAAGTATTTATCTAAGTAATCTGGTTAATGTAGTGTCAGAATATATCTGGTTATTACGGTTTATCTCTAATATCCTTATAGCAGTATGTGACATATTTTCATTGTATGGATTGTATGGACACCCGGTGCGAACGGAAACCCCACGATATAACTATACCATCTTCAGACAAAATAGATACTACATTTGGATCCTAGCTAGAAGTCCAAATACAGCCCAAAAGCAACATCATTTTTTTATTGATTTTTTTTTTACATGGTTGTCACCACTTATCAAGGCCCGGAGGCCACTCGGGGATAAGGGTTATTGCTTTGATAAAGTGTCTTACTTAGTGGCATTCATTCATCCATTAGTCTGGACGATTTTTTTTTGACATAGCATCTTCGGTGGTCGGGAGATCCTATTTATTAAAGAAGAGGTATATAGAAGGTGACAACATACTACAAACATTAAATTAGCATATCTATATGTTACTAATTTAATTTTCGTAATATGTTATCACCTTCTAGCCTCCTTTTTAATAAATAGGATCTCCCAATCAAATGATGTATAATCTGGAAACCGTGACACACATACGTACGTACATTAAAGGTAGTACGGTATTAATATATAGATTACTAGCAGTTGGGGGTAATTTGCGTAAAACACGTTTAAATATGATATTTTAATTTGTCCATATTTCGTATACATTATCATAGAGTCATGATTTCAAAAGTAAAAAAAAAGTGTTTGGGTGCCATCAGCTAGAATCGAAACCGAAACTTTATAATTCAAAGCTGGTGACGTTACCACTGTACCAACGTGACACACATATAAACCAATTAAAAATAAACTAAGATGAATGTACAAAATGTTTAACAATTTTTTTCAATCAATTTGACCCCTTAAAAACAATTTTAACAGATTCATAAAAGAACGGCCCGTAGAAAACACAATCATTCGAGGCCTCTAGGGCTGCTCTGCGACTTTTAGTTTCGGAGGAGATAGAGTTTGAAAATATGGAAACAGGCAGACAGACCGACAGACATATAACAGTTTATATATTAGATGTATGAAATTATATATAATTTCATTAGATGTACAAAGCCGAAACTGTGTCATTCAAAGCTGGTGACGTTACCACTGTACCAACGTGACACTCATATGAACTGATTAAAAATAAATAAAGACGAATGTACAAAATGTTTAACGTTTTTTTTAATTTTGACCCATTTTTGACCCCTTAAAAACTATTTTAAATGGCTAAGGACCCATAAAAGGCTGCTGCAAAGAAGGTGGGATCCCTCTACCGTGCTAGAAAACTACTTACGCCTGAAAGTATCCTGTACCTCTTAAGGCCACCATTCGCCCATATATGGAGTACTGTTGTCACATTTGGGCCGGTGCATCAGCTGCTTGTCTCTCACTCCTGGACAGGGTTCAAAAGAGAGTCGCCAACCTGATAAATCATGAACTGTCATCTAAGCTTCAGCCTCTGTCCCATCGACGAAATGTTGCATCCCTCTGCCTTTTCTACATGTACTTTTATTGTGAATGCTCTGACGAACTACAAGCACTTGTACCTCCTCGACGTGACTACCCTTGACAAACCTGACAAGCAACTAAGTCCCACCCCTTCAAAGTAGAGATCTCTAGATGTAAGAGAGCCTTCTACTCCAGTCATTTCTTCCCCAGAACCGCTAGACTTTGGAATTCCCTTCCGGGTCCCTGCTTCCCCAACTGTACTGTCATGCAGAAGTTCAAGTGTAACGTGAACCGACATCTTGCTGCCCAACTCCCTATATAGTACCCCTGTCACTTATGTCCCCGATAGTAGCCCCCTACTTTAAAGTGGCACTGTGCCTTGTTTGGGGTGAAAATTGATTGAAAAAAAAAGAACGGTTTGTAAAAAATCCAATCGTATGAGGCCCCAAATGCCGCTCTGCGACTTGGAGACAGACAGATAGACAATCATATAGCCGTTTTTGTATTAGATTGAAACAAAAAATAAATACTTATATTAATACACAAGTATAAAGATTCTGGTACCTGAGCAGAAAGAAAGTATCCACTGCGAAGGGCGCAGCTAACACAGCCTGGAAGGTGAAACGCTGATATAAATCAATTCCATCGACAATATTTTCTGGAAAATAAAATAAAACGAATTTCTAGAGAATTTGGTGTTAGATTCGTGCGGTTGTAATTTTTACATTTGTAGCAGTTTTTTCGGTCAATTTTTACGACGTGCCACAGGCGCATTATAAGCACCTCAACCTCTAGGTGTATCAGAAGCCACCATTAAAAATGCGTGATAAGAACTTGAATAATTCAACATACTATCTTTCCAAGCTTATAACTACTTGAAAAATGTAATTCAAACCCTATTTTTTTTCAATCGAATAAAAATAACAGGTTTAATAGCAAATTATGCAATATTTTTTTTAAATCGGTTTTCTTTAAAGAAGATTTAAAAGAAAATCAACGAAATTTTACTTACTTCGATTATAATATACATATATATATATATAAATTAGAAAAAAATCATTAGCCTATAAAAAATACTATTCAATGGGTAATTCCATTCTTCATTGTTAAGAATTTATCCATATTTATACTTATATTCCATGTCCTTTTTAAATAAAATATTTTTTTAAACAGGGATTCAAAAAAAAACACGCTAACTCAGATGTTTTTCACTGTTCAAATAAAGCTGTTCTTAACATGGGGAGGTTGAGCCAACCTCCCCATGTTAAGAACGGCTTTCGGAATAAACACCCCGACCTTTCACAAAACGAGGCAAACAAACCAAAACAAAGAAAAAAAAATTATTAAATTTTGCAGAATAAAAACTCCTTATTTTAAGGGAGGCATCTCTATTTTAGTAAGAATGGTGAGGAAAAAAATGAATTATTTCTTCAACTATTTTATTTAATGTGACAAAGTTATTTAATACTAGCATGGGTGGCCGGCGTTGCCCGGGTGTTTGGAGGTGTATGCTGAGTAAAAAAAAAAGGTCAATATTTTTAAACTTTGACCCCTATTATGACCCCTTAACATTTATTGTTTTGGGCTCAAATCAAATTATTAAGTGAGATCCATGTCCAAGGAACCTATATCTAAAATTTCAAGTGTTTAGACCCAAAATTGTCGAAGGAGTTTAGTAGAGTTCTCAAGAGTCAAATCGTTGAACTTTTCTACCCCTTAACAGCCAAATTTCCGGCCGAAAACCGATCACCTAGATTTTCCCAAATCTCAGTACCCTGTATATCTAATTTCGAGTCGGTAGACTAAAAATTAACAGAATTATTGCGTAGGGAAATGTACACAGACACATAGACAGACAGACACACACACAGATACGTTCACTTTTATATATAGACTTTTATATATATAGATTAATTTCCCAAATTATATTTGCATATTATCTGAACTCAAAATTTTTTTTTCTTCTAAAGTATGCATTACTTCTAGCTAAAATTAATACATAACCCTTTCAATTTTATAAAAGTTGCATTATAACAAAAAAAAGTCATACACAGACGTCACGTGGGAGGTACAATTTCTGTATTTGATTGTAATGGACAATTTCTAAGTTCACACAAGATAGGATGCTACATGCCCAAGACAAATCAACGTGTAATCAAATGAAAATTTCTAAGTCCAAACAAGAGGGGACGTTGGTATAGGTAGATGAGAATCCTATAGACCAAGTCATCTCAACGTGTATTCAATTGAAAATTTCTAAGTCCAAACAAGAGGGGACGTTGGTATAGGTAGATTAGAATTCTATAGACCAAGTCATCTCAACGTGTATTCAATTGAAAATTTCTAAGTCCAAACAAGAGGGGACGTTGGTATAGGTAGATTAGAATTCTATAGACCAAGTCATCTCAACGTGTATTCAATTGAAAATTTCTAAGTCCAAACAAGAGGGGACGTTGGTATAGGTAGATGAGAATCCTATAGACCAAGTTATCTCAACGTGTATTCAATTGAAAATTTCTAAGTCCAAACAAGAGGGGACGTTGGTATAGGTAGATGAGAATCCTATAGACCAAGTCATCTCAACGTGTATTCAATTGAAAATTTCTAAGTCCAAACAAGAGGGGCCGTTGGTATAGGTAGATGAGAATCCTATAGACCAAGTCATCTCAACGTGTATTCAATTGAAAATTTCTAAGTCCAAACAAGAGGGGACGTAGGTATAGGTAAATGAGAATCCTATAGACCAAGTCATTTCAACGTGTATTCAATTGAAAATTTCTAAGTCCAAACAAGAGGGGACGTTGGTATAGGTAGATAAGAATCCTAAAGACCAAGTCATCTCAACGTGTATTCAATTGAAAATTTCTAAGTCCAAACAAGAGGGGACGTTGGTATAGGTAGATGAGAATCCTATAGACCAAGTTATCTCAACGTGTATTCAATTGAAAATTTCTAAGTCCAAACAAGAGGGGACGTTGGTATAGGTAGATGAGAATCCTATAGACCAAGTCATCTCAACGTGTATTCAATTGAAAATTTCTAAGTCCAAACAAGAGGGGCCGTTGGTATAGGTAGATGAGAATCCTATAGACCAAGTCATCTCAACGTGTATTCAATTGAAAATTTCTAAGTCCAAACAAGAGGGGACGTTGGTATAGGTAGATAAGAATCCTAAAGACCAAGTTATCTCAACGTGTATTCAATTGAAAATTTCTAAGTCCAAACAAGAGGGGACGTTGGTATAGGTAGATAAGAATCCTAAAGACCAAGTTATCTCAACGTGTATTCAATTGAAAATTTCTAAGTCCAAACAAGAGGGGACGTTGGTATAGGTAGATGAGAATCCTATAGACCAAGTCATCTCAACGTGTATTCAATTGAAAATTTCTAAGTCCAAACAAGAGGGGACGTAGGTATAGGTAGATAAGAATCCTAAAGACCAAGTCATCTCAACGTGTATTCAATTGAAAATTTCTAAGTCCAAACAAGAGGGGACGTTGGTATAGGTAGATGAGAATCCTATAGACCAAGTTATCTCAACGTGTATTCAATTGAAAATTTCTAAGTCCAAACAAGAGGGGACGTTGGTATAGGTAGATAAGAATCCTAAAGACCAAGTTATCTCAACGTGTATTCAATTGAAAATTTCTAAGTCCAAACAAGAGGGGACGTTGGTATAGGTAGATAAGAATCCTAAAGACCAAGTTATCTCAACGTGTATTCAATTGAAAATTTCTAAGTCCAAACAAGAGGGGACGTTGGTATAGGTAGATGAGAATCCTATAGACCAAGTCATCTCAACGTGTATTCAATTGAAAATTTCTAAGTCCAAACAAGAGGGGACGTAGGTATAGGTAGATAAGAATCCTAAAGACCAAGTCATCTCAACGTGTATTCAATTGAAAATTTCTAAGTCCAAACAAGAGGGGACGTTGGTATAGGTAGATGAGAATCCTATAGACCAAGTTATCTCAACGTGTATTCAATTGAAAATTTCTAAGTCCAAACAAGAGGGGACGTTGGTATAGGTAGATAAGAATCCTAAAGACCAAGTTATCTCAACGTGTATTCAATTGAAAATTTCTAAGTCCAAACAAGAGGGGACGTTGGTATAGGTAGATAAGAATCCTAAAGACCAAGTTATCTCAACGTGTATTCAATTGAAAATTTCTAAGTCCAAACAAGAGGGGACGTTGGTATAGGTAGATAAGAATCCTAAAGACCAAGTTATCTCAACGTGTATTCAATTGAAAATTTCTAAGTCCAAACAAGAGGGGACGTTGGTATAGGTAGATGAGAATCCTATAGACCAAGTCATCTCAACGTGTATTCAATTGAAAATTTCTAAGTCCAAACAAGAGGGGACGTAGGTATAGGTAGATAAGAATCCTAAAGACCAAGTCATCTCAACGTGTATTCAATTGAAAATTTCTAAGTCCAAACAAGAGGGGACGTTGGTATAGGTAGATGAGAATCCTATAGACCAAGTCATCTCAACGTGTATTCAATTGAAAATTTCTAAGTCCAAACAAGAGGGGACGTAGGTATAGGTAGATAAGAATCCTAATGACCAAGTCATCTCAACGTGTATTCAATTGAAAATTTCTAAGTCCAAACAAGAGGGGATGTTGGTATAGGTAGATAAGATTCCTATAGACCAAGTCATCTCAACGTGTATTCAATTGAAAATTTCTAAGTCCAAACAAGAGGGGACGTTGGTATAGGTAGATGAGAATCCTACAGACCAAGTCATCTCAACGTGTATTCAATTGAAAATTTCTAAGTCCAAACAAGAGGGGACGAAGGTATAGGTAAATGAGAATCCTATAGACCAAGTCATCTCAATGTGTATTCAATTTAAAATTTCTAAGTCCAAACAAGAGGGGACGTTGGTATAGGTAGATAAGAATTCTATAGACCAAGTCATCTCAACGTGTATTCAATTAAAAATTTCTAAGTCCAAACAAGAGGGGACGTTGGTATAGGTAGATAAGAATTCTATAGACCAAGTCATCTCAATGTGTATTCAATTGAAAATTTCTAAGTCCAAACAAGAGGGGACGTTGGTATAGGTAGATAAGATTCCTATAGACCAAGTCATCTCAACGTGTATTCAATTGAAAATTTCTAAGTCCAAACAAGAGGGGACGTTGGTATAGGTAGATAAGAATCCTAATGACCAAGTCATCTCAACGTGTATTCAATTGAAAATTTCTAAGTCCAAACAAGAGGGGACGTAGGTATAGGTAGATAAGAATCCTAATGACCAAGTCATCTCAACGTGTATTCAATTGAAAATTTCTAAGTCCAAACAAGAGGGGATGTTGGTATAGGTAGATAAGATTCCTATAGACCAAGTCATCTCAACGTGTATTCAATTGAAAATTTCTAAGTCCAAACAAGAGGGGACGTTGGTATAGGTAGATAAGAATCCTATAGACCAAGTCATCTCAACGTGTATTCAATTGAAAATTTCTAAGTCCAAACAAGAGGGGACGTTGGTATAGGTAGATGAGAATCCTACAGACCAAGTCATCTCAACGTGTATTCAATTGAAAATTTCTAAGTCCAAACAAGAGGGGACGAAGGTATAGGTAAATGAGAATCCTATAGACCAAGTCATCTCAATGTGTATTCAATTTAAAATTTCTAAGTCCAAACAAGAGGGGACGTTGGTATAGGTAGATAAGAATTCTATAGACCAAGTCATCTCAACGTGTATTCAATTAAAAATTTCTAAGTCCAAACAAGAGGGGACGTTGGTATAGGTAGATAAGAATTCTATAGACCAAGTCATCTCAATGTGTATTCAATTGAAAATTTCTAAGTCCAAACAAGAGGGGACGTTGGTATAGGTAGATAAGATTCCTATAGACCAAGTCATCTCAACGTGTATTCAATTGAAAATTTCTAAGTCCAAACAAGAGGGGACGTTGGTATAGGTAGATAAGAATCCTATAGACCAAGTCATCTCAACGTGTATTCAATTGAAAATTTCTAAGTCCAAACAAGAGGGGACGTTGGTATAGGTAGATAAGAATCCCAAAGACCAAGTCATCTCAACGTGTATTCAATTGAAAATTTCTAAGTCCAAACAAGAGGGGACGTTGGTATAGGTAGATAAGAATCCTATAGACCAAGTCATCTCAACGTGTATTCAATTGAAAATTTTTAAGTCCAAACAAGAGGGGACGTTGGTATAGGTAGATGAGAATCCTATAGACCAAGTCATCTCAACGTGTATTCAATTGAAAATTTCTAAGTCCAAACGAGAGGGGACGTTGGTATAGGTAGATGAGAATCCTATAGACCAAGTCATCTCAACGTGTATTCAATTGAAAATTTCTAAGTCCAAACAAGAGGGGACGTTGGTATAGGTAGATGAGAATCCTATAGACCAAGTCATCTCAACGTGTATTCAATTGAAAATTTCTAAGTCCAAACAAGAGGGGACGTTGGTATAGGTAGATAAGAATCCTGTAGACCAAGTCATCTCAACGTGTATTCAATTGAAAATTTCTAAGTCCAAACAAGAGGGGACGTTGGTATAGGTAGATGAGAATCCTATAGACCAAGTCATCTCAACGTGTATTCAATTGAAAATTTCTAAGTCCAAACAAGAGGGGACGTTGGTATAGGTAGATAAGAATCCTAAAGACCAAGTCATCTCAACGTGTATTCAATTGAAAATTTCTAAGTCCAAACAAGAGGGGACGTTGGTATAGGTAGATAAGAATCCTGTAGACCAAGTCATCTCAACGTGTATTCAATTGAAAATTTCTAAGTCCAAACAAGAGGGGACGTTGGTATAGGTAGATGAGAATCCTATAGACCAAGTCATCTCAACGTGTATTCAATTGAAAATTTCTAAGTCCAAACAAGAGGGGACGTTGGTATAGGTAGATAAGAATTCTATAGACCAAGTCATCTCAACGTGTATTCAATTGAAAATTTCTTAGTCCAAGCAAGAGGGGACGTTTGTATAGGTAGATGAGAATCCTGTAGACCAAGTCATCTCAGCATGTATTCAATTGAAAATTTCTAAGTCCAAGCAAGAGGGGACGTTGGTATAGGTAGATAAGAATCCTAAAGACCAAGTCATCTCAACGTGTATTCAATTGAAAATTTCTAAGTCCAAACAAGAGGGGACGTTGGTATAGGTAGATGAGAATCCTAAAGACCAAGTCATCTCAGCGTGTATTCAATTGAAAATTTCTAAGTCCAAACAAGAGGGGACGTTGGTATACGTAGATAAGAATCCTATAGACCAAATCATCCCAATGCGTATTCAATTGAAAATTTCTAAGTCCAAACAAGAGGGGACGTTGGTATAAGTAGATAAGAATCCTATAGACCAAATCATCCCAATGCGTATTCAATTGAAAATTTCTAAGTCCAAACAAGATGGGACGTTGGTATAGGTAGATAAGAATCCTATAGACCAAGTCATCTCAACGTGTATTCAATTGAAAATTTCTAAGTCCAAACAAGAGGGGACGTTGGTATAGGTAGATAAGAATCCTAAAGACCAAGTCATCTCAACGTGTATTCAATTGAAAATTTCTAAGTCCAAGCAAGAGGGGACGTTGGTATAGGTAGATAAGAATCCTACAGACCAAGTCATCTCAACGTGTATTCAATTGAAAATTTCTAAGTCCAAACAAGAGGGGACGTTGGTATAGGTAGATAAGAATCCTATAGACCAAGTCATCTCAACGTGTATTCAATTGAAAATTTCTAAGTCCAAACAAGAGGGGACGTTGGTATAGGTAGATAAGAATCCTATAGACCAAGTCAAGTCAACGTGTATTCAATTGAAAATTTCTAAGTCCAAACAAGAGGGGACGTTGGTATAGGTAGATGAGAATCCTAAAGACCAAGTCATCTCAACGTGTATTCAATTGAAAATTTCTAAGTCCAAACAAGAGGGGACGTAGGTATAGGTAAATGAGAATCCTATAGACCAAGTCAAGTCAACGTGTATTCAATTGAAAATTTCTAAGTCCAAACAAGAGGGGACGTTGGTATAGGTAGATAAGAATCCTGTAGACCAAGTCATCTCAACGTGTATTCAATTGAAAATTTCTAAGTCCAAACAAGAGGGGGCGTTGGTATAGGTAGATAAGAATCCTGTAGACCAAGTCATCTCAACGTGTATTCAATTGAAAATTTCTAAGTCCAAACAAGAGGGGACGTTGGTATAGGTAGATAAGAATCCTATAGACCAAGTCATCTCAACGTGTATTCAATTGAAAATTTCTAAGTCCAAACAAGAGGGGACGTAGGTATAGGTAGATGAGAATCCTACAGACCAAGTCATCTCAACGTGTATTCAATTGAAAATTTCTAAGTCCAGACAGGGGGGACGTTGGTATAGGTAGAAGAGGAGCTACTAGACCAACACCTGTCCACGAGTATTCAATTGAAATTTCTAAGTTCAAAACAGTGTAAGTTAGTGTCTGGAAGTGCCCGATCGACGCCTACTGCCATGTTGGGTGCATGTAGGCGTAGAAAAATGCCTTCTAATCTGCTAGGCACATCGGGACTTAGTTTTTTTTCTGTCCTTTCTCTGCACCGTGTAGGTTGGCGTCTGGATGTGCCTCATCGACGCCTACTGTCACCTGGGATAGCAAGACGGGAAATAGGGATAAAGAATAAGAAAAGGGAGATAGACAGATCTAGATAAATACAGAGGTATAAAGAGAGACAGGCAAGGGAGATACATTTCATGATTCAACTTATATGCTAATAAGAAATAGTTGGTATATCAGGAACACAAGCATTGTTTTTACTGGTTAATTTTACATCAGAGTAAACTTGTAGATTTTATGTAGCTTTTTTCTATAGGGAACATGCAAATAGCACACATAACATCTAGACATATAAATATATACATAAAACAATTATAGTTATGAGATATATCTGAACTAATCCAAAAAGACAATAATGATGAATATCATCACTTACCTTGGAAAATTATCCAGGCTGTATGCCTACTCACATTCCATCAAACACCAGGAAATCATGAGCCATTGCTTGGTTGATTTTTTTTATTTTCATTTTTTTCATACACATTTGTAATTGTGTTTTGCTTTATCAAGTATTTTTGTAGTTAATCTGTGGTGTTGGGAGAGGTGTTAACATGAATCAATTTTGCTTAACATTTTTTATTATGTATATTTTTTTCAGTTTACAGAGTCATTGCAGTACCAAGTCTGACAGTGTAATTGCTTGAAAAGTATTGCATTGGGAAGGATTCTTTTTTCTTTCTTTTTTTTTTTTTTTTGAGGTGTGCAGGAATTTCAGTAGGGGAAGTGTCTACTGATTTCAGATTTCAAGACAGCAAAGTTGTATTTTATTGTTTGTGCATTCTTTTATCAAGTTTTTACAGATGTTTTTGTGTTATGAAAGTGAAAATGAATGACTTGCAAAGACATTTACATTTTTGCATTCTTTTTTTAATTCTTCACCTTGTGTGATTTAATGTCCCAAGAGTGAACCAAGACGGATGAGTCTTATTCAGCAGAGTGGAAAAAAACAGGTTACCTTTGGTTGTCCTCAATTGATTTGTCCATAGTATAATGTGTCCAAGTTATTGCCCTAATAAAGTGAGAACCATACCCCAAAACTAATGCAGAACTCTACTTACGTATTGCACAGCTACAAGAGTTAACTTGTCTAGGATAAGTGCCATATAAGTTTGCACAAGTCACTATATAGCTCTATTTATTAACTCATATGAACTTAAATTGCTGAACATGTCTCAAAAATTTTCTACAGAGCTCTACTTAGAAATGAGCACTCTCAAAGACAATTTATCTAACATAATTTTGAAATATGTTTTATAAAGTTACCATAGAGCTCTCAAATATATTAGGCACTCAAATAAGAAACTTGTTTTAAATACTTGTCATATATATATATATATATATATATATATATATATATATACGTATATATATATATTAAACACTTACAGTATATCTATACTTACATATTGACATTTAGGTTTTCAAAACATACTGCAGAGCTCTTCATGTTTTCTGAATTTTATTCTTTCGTCTACTAATGTATTGAGCACTCTTAAGTATATTCGTGTAGCTGAATTGCCATACGTTTTTTGAAAGTCTATATTTAGCTCTACTAATGTATTGAACTCTGTCAAAATAAATTTATGCAGTTGAAATGCCATATCTGTTTCTCAAATGTTTTATTTAGCTCTACTAATATATTGAGCACTCTGGAAGTAGATTTGTCTAAAATAATTGCCAAAATGTTTCCAACTCTTACTCCAAAGCTCTATAAATGCATTGAGCACTCTTAAAGTAAAATCGTCTTGTATAATTAAACAAAGCAATTTTTAAATTTACTACACAGCTATATAAAACTATGGAGCACATGCAAGAATCATTGGTAAATATATAAATCACATAATTATTAGAAGTTATTTTTTTAATTGAAATACATATATATATATAATCTATATATATATATATTCAAGGGAGACAATTTGTATATAGATCACATAATTATTAGAAGTTTTTTTTTATTGAAATAAATAAATATATATATATATATATATATATATACATACATACATATATATATATTCAAGGGAGACAATTTGATATAGATCATATAATAATTAGAAGTTATTTTTATTAATTGAAGTAAATATATATATATATATATATATATATATATATATATATATATATTTATTTCAATTCAATCAATGAGACATAGAGCAATAAAGTCATGTTATTTAGATTTTTACTTAATAATAACACTTTAAAATAGTGCTCAAAACTAGACAGAGCTGATATTATAAAACGTTTATTTTATTACAGGATAAGTAAACATTAAGATTTAACCAGAGTTATATAAGAGTGCTCAATAAGACATAGAGCAATAAAGACATTTTATTTAGATTTTTATTTAATAATTACACTTTAAATAGTGCTAAAAAAAGGGAGACAATTTGTACATAGATCATATAATTATCAGAAGTTATTTTTTTTATTGAAATAAGTAAATATATGTATATATATATATATATATATATATATATATATATATATATTACAGGGGGACAATTTGTAATTTTTATTAGACCTTATTTTTTTTATTGAAATAAATATAT
This sequence comes from Euprymna scolopes, assembly GCF_053919585.1. NCBI lineage: Eukaryota > Metazoa > Mollusca > Cephalopoda > Sepiida > Sepiolidae > Euprymna > Euprymna scolopes. The sequence goes on along the minus strand of NC_136527.1, from coordinate 111,950,910 downwards.
ATATATATATATATATATATATATATATATATTCAAGGGAGACAATTTTAATATAGATCACAATTATTAGAAGTTATTTTTTTTTAATAAATATATATATATATATATATATAAATATATATATTTTATATATATATAATCTATATATGTTCAAGGGAGACAATTGTTATATAGATGACATAATTATTAGAAGTTATTCTTTTTATTGAAATATATATATATGTATATATATATATATATATATATATATATTGACATTTTAGATTTTTCATTGAGAATCATAACATTTAGAATAAAATTATTAAAATTTATATTACATTATGTCATATTCACACAAGAATACCAAAAAAATTGTGGTTATCTAAATTGACGTATACATTTTTTTAACTTATTACCTTGCTCTACTGATGTATTGAGCACTCTACATATAAGTCCTGTCATTTGAATTTCTGTGTATATATTTTAAATATTTACAGTTAGCTCTAAGTCTTACCATCAAATTTCCATACATATTTCCAAAAATTTAACAACTATCTCTACTAATTCATTAATCATTGTATATATTTATCTTTCTGTCTCTCATTATATATCTATCTATCTATCTATCTATAGAATTGAATATGTCTGTCTGTGTGTACATTTCTGTCAATTTTTATCTACATATTCCAAATTTTGATAAAAAAGGTACTGAGATTTTGGAAAATCTATGTGATTGGTACTTGGACAGAAATTTGGCGATTGAGGGGTCAAACTTCAATGATTTGGCCTTTGAGAACCCTACAAATCTCCTCCGACAATTATGGGTCTAAACACTTGGAATTTTACATATAGTTTCCTTGGACATGGATCTAACTTAATATCTCATTTGGAGCCCAAAACAATAAATTTTTAGGGTTCATAATAGGGGTCAAGTTTTAAAAAATTAACCGTTTCTCTGCTTTCTTTTTTGTTGGGGAGGGGGGCAGCATACACCGCTAAACACCGGGGCTACGCCAGTAACCCATGCTAGTATAATATATATATATATATATATATATATATATATATATATATATATAAATGTATTTATTTCAATTTAAAAAAATAATTCTAATAATTATCTGATCTATATACAAATTGTCTCCCTTGATAATATATATATATATATATATTTATTCATTTCAATTAAAAAAAATAACTTCTAATAATTATGTGATCTTTATACAAATTGTCTCCCTTGAATATATATATATATATATTCAAGGAAGACTATGTGAATATAGATAACAATTATTAGAAGTTATTTTTTTAATTGAAATAAATAAATAAATAAATATATATATATATATATATATATATTTGAATTAAAAAATAACTTCAAATAATTATATGATATATATACAAATTGTCTCCCTTGAATATATATATATATTTCAATTAAAAAAATAACTTCTAATTATTATGTGATCTATATACCAATGGTCTCCCTTGAATATGTATATATATATATATATATTCAAGGGAGATAATTTGTATATAGTTTACATAATTATTAGAATTTATTTTTTTATGCTTAATTGAACTTTAATGCTTAGTTTTTCCATCAATTGTTTGACTTGGGTAATTGTTTTTAATGTATATTTGAAAAAAATCTATGCGCTAGTTGAGATAAGAAATAAAAAAAATTCTTACCTGTTACTTCCCAGGTGTTATCTCCACTTTTTCTCTTTTGTGCTTCTTGCTGAAACTCATGGCAATTTCATGTTTGTTTGTGTTCTTTGTTACATATATATAATTTTTACTGTGATTATTTTTTTCCTTTTAATTATTTAAAAACTTCTTTTTTTTAATAATTTAAAAACTTTTTTTTTTTTAATGATATATTTAACTTTCTGGTTATGATCAAACACCCATGTACTACTTTTTTTGTAGTTGCATAAGTTAGCTGATGAGAAGGAATACAAGCAGAACTGCATTCATTTAAATAAAGCTAATAGTTTAGAATTTGATTGTACCCAGATGTGCATGTACACAAAGAAAGAAACACTTACTTGAGGACTTCTGTAACTACAGGAAACATGTGGCAGCTAGGATAGCTGATGCTGCTGGATTCAGTTGTTTTTTCCAATCCACATAATTCTCACAATAGCTGATAGTAGAATTCCATCATGATCAAGAGGAGTACCTGAAATTACAAAGATATACACGCAGAAGGAAAGAAAAAGAATACTTACTCTACTTCTATGACAATGATTACTGCCAACACTTCGAGATGCTAATGTTGGAAGAAACAGATAGACATACATCATACACAGTTTGATTGTACCCAGATGTGCTTGAACGCAAAGAAAGAAATACTTGATTCAAACTGCACAAGACATGTGGCAGACAGGAACGGTGATGCTGCTAGGTTTCGTTGCTTGTTCCAATCTATAAAAAAGAGGTGATATTTATAGTGTTGATAATCTACTGCTGTGTGAAAGCTGGAACAATGGAAACAGTTAAATTAAATTTTCAAATCACAAAGACTGAAATCGAAATAGAAAGAAGAAAGGGTGATACTATACTCATCTTCCTGTCGGAGCAGACTACTTGCTAGTGACTGTTCGTTCGCCATTAAACTGGAAAGTAAAAGAAAAAAAAAAACGAAAAAAAAAACAGGTTCCGCTGGGGAAAGCTCTTGTCTGGGCAGCGAGGTGATGAACTCCCGAAAGGAGGGGCACTATATAAAAACAAGCTTTGCTGCGAACATCTCCTAAAAAGCGGTTTCTACTCAGAATAACAGGCGGAGCAGAAAACAGAGGTGTTCTCTCTACCCAACAGGATTCGTAAAGATACCACTAGTTTGTGTTCATAAGACGGCGATGATCGCTCACAAAACTGGCATTCCTACTATCATATCGGAGGACCGTCATATATAATTGCACTACCATTTCGTATTAGAGGACGGTCATATATAATTGCACTACCATACCGTTTCGGAGTTCGTAGACAGTAGGAATAATAAAAGCGGCCTTAAAGCGGCTTGTGAGCACACAATCTAGTCGAACTCTAGTCGTCCTTAGTCGAGTCGAGGCAAGCATGCATTACATAGTAACACGAGCACGTGTCGCCTGCTTAGAGGGTAGCCCCCTTCGGGAGATTCGAAAGCGCACCTCACAGCGGAAGAGCTTCGGAACCAATCGGACCGTACCCAGACTTGCAGCTATTTGTTAACTTGGAAGTGGAGTCAACACCCCGACACTGAGAAAAGAGCTTTCCAAAAGCTCAAAACCAGGTGC
>NC_136527.1:111940150-111945150 GCF_053919585.1 Euprymna scolopes | reverse complement strand
ACTACGCTGGGGCAGCTTGTAAAATAAAAAATATCAAAGAAAACTTCTTCGATATTTTTGGGTAAAATTTTCAAGTTAAATTCAATTTTATCCTATCTTATTAAATTATTGGCTGAAAGTACAGAATAGTTAACATGCTGAAAGTACAGAATAGTTAACATGCCCCTCTCTACATTAAGAATGGCTTTCTTAACTTTTAAGGTAATGATTTCTTAAAAAATTACAATTTAATAACGAAAAAAAAAAGTTTGTTTTTACGACCTACCCCAGCGTAGCATAAACACCCCAACCGAAAAGTCTTAGTAAAGAGAGAGGCAGGTAGGTATTTATTTTTTATTTATCTTATTTTTATTTATTTTTATTTAACATTTGATGTTTTTTTTATTAAATTGTTAGGTTAAAGTACGGAATAGTTACAAAACGCCCTCCTCTCCCCATTTTAAGAACGACTTCCGGAATACCCCCTCCAATCTCTCCATGTTAAGAACGGCTTTCTTGGGAGTGTTTTTTTTTTTTTTTTCAGAAAGCCGTTTTTATCATGGAGAGATTGGAGATAATACTACGCTGGGGCAGCTTATAAAATAAAAAATATCAAAGAAAACTTCTTCGATATTTGTTAAATTCAATTTTATCCTATCTTTTGCTTATTAAATTATTGGCTGAAAGTACAGAATAGTTAACATGCCCCTCTCTACATTAAGAATGGCTTTCTTAACTTTTAAGGTAATGATTTCTTCAAAAATTACAATTTAATAACGAAAAAAAAACCGGTTATTTTTACGACCTACCCCAGACCCCAACCCGAAAAGTCTTAGTAAAGAGAGAGGCAGGTAGAGGGGTGGGTGAAGGGCAGGAGAATTGGCACGTGTCAAACGAAGTTGAAATAAATCCATTTCGTTAACAAACTTTCAAATTCGATTGACACTTATGACACCCACCCCTGCCACCTCATGACAGCTTTTAACGGAAAGTTGATTTGTGTTGGTGTTGGTGTGTTTGAGTATTTGTGTGTACGTGTGTGTTCGTGTATGTGTGTGTTTATGCGAGTGTGTGTGTGTGTGTGTGTTTATCCAAGTGCGTATGTATGTGTGTGTTTTCTGTATGTGTGTTTTTATGCGAGTGTGTTAGAGTGTGTGCTTCTGTCTCTGTTTATGCTCCTGCCCCTCTTTGATGTGGAAGTACATATTCTCTCTCTCTCTCTCTCACTCTCTCTCTCTCTCTCTCTCTCTCTCTCTCTCTCCATACTTAGTGGCAGGGGCACGGAGAAGCTAAAGAGAGAGAGAGAGAGAGAGAGAGAGAGAGAGAGAGAGAGAGAGAGGGAGGTTTAGTCATCTTACATAAACCATTCTCGGCTGGATTTAAATTTACAAAATATACGCTGAAACGGAAAATTAAGTTCGTGTTTTTATATAGATTTGAAATTAAGTTCGTGTTTTTATATAGATTTGAAATTTAAGAAACAGTAATTTACTATTAATAAAAAATAATCCTAATAATTTTTTTTTTCTATATATATATTTCGATTGATTTATGAGTCGACACTCACGGGTTAAATCAAGTCTAGGATGCGAGTTAATGCGACGAATAAATCGACAGTTGATGTTGAATTTTATGAGAAAATCACGATCATGTCATAGTCAATTCGAAAGCGATTTTGAAGCCTTTAAACTGTCATTAATTTATTTCTGGCTTGATGGGCCATCTATTTTACTTTACATTTCAAAATACACGCATTAATATCTCGAAAACGATTTGTCTGTCTGTGCTAATTTTCCTTGCGATATTCGTTTTCAGCATACCTGAACAAACTGAACGGTTCGAGTTTTCCGGGTACGATTTTTCCAGAGACGAGTTTTCCCGGGACAAGTTTTCCGGGCACTGGTATAAGTGCTATGGGTTCATGAGAGCACATCCCATTAAAGTACTTGTAAACAGGGATGCAACACTAAGGCGATGGGACAGACGTTGGAGATTGACCTATAGCACGCACGGGGCCTATTAGATTAGATACTCTTTTTTTTGTTGTTGTTGTGCTCGACGATAAAAACCGACTTCTTCATTTGTGTTTGCTTCTCATTTTCGCTTTTTCTCTGAAAAGTGTTTCGCTAATGTGAAAAAGAAAACATGTTCGAACGTTTGCTGACATTTATTGGATGTGTTCCTACCAGTATTTTGCTTAATTTTCGAGTTTGGAGCGATTATCGAGTCTCACAAGATGTCTGTAAAATGTCAGACACTTCTTTATTGTTCTAACTTAAAACCGTGCGCTACTTTTGTTTGTGTTAAATAAACGTTTTAAAATAAGTTAAAACAACAAAAATGTGATCTAGGTAGGTAGAAGAGTAACTTATCTTGCCTTTGGTAACATTCATTTTCTTATAATATTATTTGTTCACTACTTTTTCGTTTTGTTCTCTTGAATGCGAAATATTCGCCGTGGAATTTCCACGGGTCACGATTATTTCGTTTTATTAATCTTAAGTTTCATAGAATAAAAAGTTCAGACACAACTTTGTCGAGCGATTTATAATCGATTTCATTTAACTTCTGTTTGACCCCGGCACGTACGATCCTTTCTCTCCTTCCCCCACTCTCTCTCTCTCTTCTTTAGCTTGGTGACAAGCGATATGCTTATGTGTGCGTGCGTGTGTGTGTGTGTGTGTGTGTGTATGTGTGTACATGCGTGCGTATGTGTGTTGTCGTATTCACCAAAATTTAAAAAAATAAAAACTTTTTTCCCCGACCGACCGGATTAGGGTTGTGAGGTGTGGTTAGAGTTCATGAAAATAAATGTTAGCAATAAAAACTTTTTAAAACCAAGTTAGAAAAAAGAACACAATTTGCTTCCCCCACCAAATTATCATATTATTGGAGCGTCTAAATTAAGATTCTTCTTTTTTTTTTTAGGCGATGTAATAAACCATATTTTAGAGTAGGGTGCCTCCTGTCTTTACTTTGGTTTGTATATTTTTCATGTAGCAAAAATGCTTCCGGGAGATCTTTTTAGGATTCTAAAGGTTTGCCTTTTTTTACACTTTTTATTATCTTCGAAAAATGTACACAAATGTAAACAAGCAGTTTACGATTTGAAAGGCATCGTTAAAATGATATTTTTCGCTAGTTCTTTCAACTTTATATTTTTATTTCATCGTCTTCAAGTCCAATGTAAACAAGTTCTTGATGAGCCGTTCCTCTTAAATAATCCAATTTACCAAATGTACACTTCTAACGATTACTATGATATTGTCCATTGACTACTGTACACACTTTAACCCTTATCCTCGAGTGGCCTCTGGGACTTGATAAGTAGTGATTCCTTTATATAAAAAAAAAAAATTTCACTACTTTGATGGTGAATCTATAGTCAGTCTGTGCTGATTTTCCTTGCAATATTCGTTTTCAGCATACCTGAACACACTGAGGGTTGGCCCCTTTCATATGCCGCCTGTTTAAACATGGTCGCCAGTGATTTACATTTCAAAATACACGCATTAATAAAACTAGCTCCAAAACTAGTAGTCTGTCTGTCTGTGCTAATTTTCCTTGCGATATTCGTTTTCAGCATACCTGAAAAACTGATGGTTGCCCCCGTTCATATATCACCTGTTCAAACATGGTCGCCAAGGATTTGCATTTCAAAATACACGCATTAATAAAACTAGCTCCCAAAATAAACTCTGTCTGTGTGTGCTAATTTTCCTTGCGATATTCGTTTTCAGCATACCTGAACAAACTGAGGGTTTGCCCCTTTCATAGGCCGCCTGTTCAAACATGGTCGCCAGTGATTTACATTTCAAAATATACGCATTAGTATCTCGAAATATACGTATTAGTATCTCGAAAACTATTTGTCTGTGCCTTGCGATAGTCGTTTTCAGCATACCCGAACGATTTTAAAATGGACAGTCCGAATGTTAACGAACCACACACACACAAAAAGACACACACACACACGTAAACTCAGTGAAAGTGTCTACTGTCGATAAGGTAGTTGTAAATTAGATTACTGGCTCTTATGAGTTTTAGTCTAACCATCCTTTACAACTGTGATACAGTAGAACAGTCCGTCTCTGGACAATTAGCAGTGTATCGCATAACTCAATGACAGTGTCGAATGTTGACTAGCTAGTTGTAAGTTAGGTTACTGGCTCTGATGAGTTACACTCTAACAACCCTTAATAACTGTGATATAGCGGAACAGTCCGTTTTTGGACAAGTGGCGGTGATCGCATAACTCATTGAAAGTGCCGAATGTCTATTAGCTAGTTGAAACTTAGATTACTGGCTTTAATGAGTTTCAGTCTAACCACACTTAATAACTTTGATACAGCGGAAGAGTCCGTCTGTTTCGCATAACTCATTGACAGTGTCGCGTGTCGATTAGCTAGTTGTAACTTCGTAGCCGAATGCCCCTTTAAGAAGAGACTTGAAGATAATAATTATTGTTATTTGTATTGTTATTCTTATCGTCCAGCCATGATGCACGTGCAGAAATCCATTTCCAACTCAACTGTGTTAAAAAAAAACTTACTTCGAGACAAGAACGCCGACACTCGACTTCGAGACGAGTTTTCCCGGGACAAGTTTTCCGGGCACTGGTATAAGTGCTATGGATTCATCAGAGCACATCTCATTAAAGTACTTGTAAACAGGGATGCAACACTGAGGCGATGGGACAGACTTTGGAGATTGGCCTATAGCACGGGGCCTATTAGATTAGATACTCTTTTTGTTTTTGTTTTTGTGCTCAACGATAAAAACCGACTTCTTCATTTGTGTTTGCTTCTCATTTTAACTTTTGCTCTAATAAGAGTTTCGCTAATGTGAAAAAGAAAACATGTTCGAACGTTTGCTGACATTTATTGGATGTGTTGCTACCAGTATTTTGCTTAATTTTCGAGTTTGGAACGATTGTCGAGTCACACAAGATGACTGTAAAATATCAGACACTTCTTTATTGTTCTAACTTAAAACTGTGCGCTACTTTTGTTTGTGTTAAA